>NC_027751.1:33166844-33169769 GCF_000695525.1 Brassica oleracea var. oleracea
ATCAATCCGTCGGAATATTCCGAGGAAATTCCGAGGAACTAGTGTTTGGGGTTTCAAAATCTCGAATGTTTTTTTATAAACGGATCGATCGATGGATTTATGTCCAAAAACGCATCGATCGATCACTAGTTCGTCGGAATTTCCTCGGAATATTCCGACGGATTGATGTTTCCTCGGAATTCCGTCGGTATATTCCGAGGAAATTCCGAGGATTTCATTTTCCATCGGAATGTCCGTCAGAATACCGCTGTTTTCTTGTATTGCTTCATAACTGAGAATAGAGATGAATGAACAAAAACAATTCAAAAATTCATTTTGAATTTGGAGAAAATACAAGTATAAACAAATAAGAATAATGTTAATCTCATCATTATAAAAATTCATTCAGAAACTCCACAATTAACAAATATATATGAATAAACAAAAAAATCTTAAAAGTAATTTTAAATTTGAAAAATACAAACTTACTAAAATTAATAGAGAAGACTTGTGCGAGAAAATTTCAAATGTACCAATTAAATTTTTTCTAAGTCTTCTCGTGCTTTTCGAGAAATTTATCTTTTTAGTTAGTATTTTAAGATTTGTTGGTTAGGTAAAATACATATAATATCTTTCTTAATCTATACGTTACTAAAATTAGAATATACGTCATCAAACAAGTATTAAAAGGTGAATATAAACATCATCTAGACTGTCCACGTCAGATGAAAAAATCAACCAATAAGGGGGGTTTTTAATTTGCCATGTCAGCTCACATTCTCTTCTTCATCGGGACGAATTCGTCGATCTATATATCCAGTTCCGTTCGTTTTAACCTAATATACTGCTCACCTCTCTTTCTTTACAACCTTAATTATGTGATTAAGTTGCCCTTCTGTCTACCCCTCCTTCAGTTTTCCTTATTAACTGAGCCACAAATCTGTTAAAACAATTGAAAAGAAAGATGATCGTTCGGTTCCCAGAACAAAATTGATAATACTTTCCCCTATTAACCTGTCAATCAGTTCTGGGCTACGCCATAGGCCATGGCAGAGGAAGATCTTGAATGTGGTAGGTGGTTGCTATGGGATAGTGTTGCATCGTATGAAGCTTTGGTGCTTCGTGGAGCTTCTTCGGGTGTGATCAAGTTGTGGAATCCACTATCCACAAGTAACAAATTAGTTTTTGCCTCTCAGTTTGGTTTGTATTTGGAACTCTAAACCTCAACTCATGTAATTTTTTTTGTCTTTCACCTACAAAAATTTGTTTCATCGTGATTTTACAGGTGCAGAGATTCATATATGGAGTTTCTGATGCATATTGCCTAAAAGAGGAAATACAGTACTTTCAGATGGAATAGCTTGAATCACGTTCAGTGTAATATCAATGAAACTCTCATCAAACAAATATGTGATTACTGATTCTATTATTAAGAAAAGAAATATGATACAAGATTAGCTACTATTATATTTAACAATAATCTGAGTTTCTCTGCAGCTGATGCAGGTTTCAAGTGGTCTCAACATAGGTATAACAAAGTAGACGCTTTTGGTTATTGTTAGGGGGTGAACTCAGGTTATAAAAACACCAAATAAAGAGACATTTTGTTTGTTTGTAGTTTATTGAGATGTTTTAACAATTCAATAATAAGATTGAGATTTGTTTTTGATATATTTGACAGGGAAGCATGGTTGCGAAAGCATCGAAATCTAACTCTTGATTATGGCAAGGCAAGTCAAAAATAAAGGTTTTTAAGAGCTCTTATCTTATCACTAACAATTTGGACATTACATGGTGATTTGGTTAGTGCCAAATTACATTTTTTTGCTTCAGGTTTGCTCCTTGACTTGATGAAAGAATTAATTGGCTGATCATACGGACTCATCTCATTACAGGACAAGTCTCATGCAGATATACAAACAGTTGTTCCTTCTGCCAAAAATGAACACAAAGAAGCCAATATGAATATCGAGAAAACAACATGTGAAGTGAATGCTTAAAATTTGAATAGTCTTTCTTCCTTGATGACCGGCTCGAGAACGGGACTCCTAGATGGAAGAAAGACGCAGCGACCGCATTGTCCAACCTCTGCATATATCAGGGAAACAAAGGCAGAGCGGTTAGAGCCGGTATAGTGCCTGCATTGGTTAAGATGCTAAGTGACTCGAGCAGCCACAGGATGGTTGATGAAGCTTTGACTATACTCTCGGTCCTTGCAAGTAACCTAGACGCTAAAGCAGCGATAGTAAAAGCGAATACTTTGCCTGCATTGATAGGTATTCTCCAGACGGGTCAAGCTAGAAACAGAGAGAACGCAACAGCTATATTGCTTTCGCTGTGTAAGAGAGACAATGAGAAACTGGTGGCGATAGGTAGACTCGGTGCGGTTATGCCGTTGATGGATCTGACGAAGAACGGAACAGAGAGAGGCAAGAGGAAAACTACGTCATTGTTAGAGATTCTTCGTAAAGCATGCCAATAATATTATTAGTGGTCTGACAAAATAAAATAAGGTTCGTCAAGCTCTCATTTTTTTAAGAAAAGTTTGTTGGCTATTTATTCAATTATTATGTTAATATTTTGTTCAATTGATTTGATTTTTTAGATATTAATTCCATTTTGTGGAATCAAATCTTGAGATGGTGAGCTAAAAGGGTTTTCGAGAATCGAACTCTTTTTTTGCTTGCTGTGTATTTATTTGTAATAAAATTTGGGAATAATAACTCATAAGCTTTGAGATTGTTATTTGTGTTTCTGGTTCATGAATTTCCATTTTTTTGTTGATTTTCAAATTCAACGCGAGTTGGTGGTTGCCCTTCTAGACAAGGTTAACTTGGACCACAAGCAATAGTTGTAAATAAAAAGATCCCGTAAATAAATGATTTAACTTAATAATTGGTTCGAAACCAAAGTTGGAGTTGTTTCGGTAGGCAAGTAGAGGTGGTC
>NC_027751.1:33170221-33173269 GCF_000695525.1 Brassica oleracea var. oleracea
TTTATTATAGTTTTAAATGATAAAACAGTTCAAACGATATAAATCAGATATTTAAATAATAAAATAATTAAAACATAGAATATATAAATACAATATAGTGTATTTATGAATTTTCTTTAAATTAGTATCTATTATAATGTTTTATATAAAATGTAAAGTCATTATATTGGTCACCACAACTTATTCTTTTTGAAAATTGTATAATTTATAAATACTTAATTTGTAAAATAGTAATTGATGAAAGATCATATATACTTTCTTTAATTATATGCTTAGTAGAAACATGTACCTGTGAAAGACAATTTTAACATTTCTAACATACCTTCCATCTTATGTAAAACTTATATTATGCACCGACTGTAAAGCTTTCACAACGAATCAACTAAGTATCTATGTTCACAAAGCTGAAAAGCATAAGTAATCATAAATATAAAATTATTGTAGTGACAAACATTATCCGTTAAATATATAATAACGGTAAAAGCAAACAACCCAAAATATCATTATGATTAATAACTTTTATTCACAGAGACAAGATAAAATCAAAATTAAATGCATGAGTTCGAGCAAAAAAAAAAACCTATCCAATTCATAGGATGATCTTCAAGAAACCCAACTAAAAGCAACATTTCGATTGTATTTCAAACAGTTTTTGTATTCTGAAATTAGTCTTGGTATTTTAAAAAAAAACTAATAAATACAATTTTATTACAGTTTAGAAAATCCAAAATAAAATTATATCCAATATTCAAACAACCAAAATCAGTCCATGTCATTTTTACCATTCTCATACTAAATGTTAGGCATTAAATTTTTTTGTAAAATTGTTAACATTTAAAAATAAATTATCTGCGCGTAGCGCAGAAACGATCTAGTCCATTTAAAAGGGAGTTAGGATCAAAGACCATATATCTTGACCAATTTTTAACTACACAAAATAAAATACTCAAAAGATATAAATATAAAATAACAAAACATTAAAGATCAGCCATTAACAAAAGGCTAAATTAAATAGAAAATAAGTCATACAAAAGTATATGTAAATCTTATATTATGTCAATATAACTAAATGGATAATTTCCAATCGAATAAATATATCTGTCTCTTTAATATATACTATTATTTGTATTTTTTAAAAACATCCAAAATCAAAAATTTAAAAATGGAAGTAACATAACAAAATATTAGAAAACTAAAACGATATAACTAAAACTAATCTATATTATTATTTAACAAGTGATTTTGCTTACTTGTCAGTTTTCCATGATTTTATGAATAATAAATAGTCCTAATAATTTTAATAAATAGTTTTTATAATATTTGTATAATTTAATAATAAAAAGTGTTGAAAACAATGATGTCAATTACATGTAGAATCCACATAAATATTTGATATTATCTAATTTATTATTATTTAAAAGTGATTTTTGTTTTTCTTGCATGCCATTAAAATTAAAGTATAAAATATATTTTCTATAATATTATTTAAGAATTTGTTTAGTTTATTTGCCAGTTGCTCCATACACTACAAGAAAACGTTTCCGTAACGATGAAACATTACGAGGAAAATCTTTCCTCGTAAACTTACAAGTAGTTTACGAGGATGTTACGACGAAACTGAAATTCGTCGTAACGACGACGTAAAATTACAATGAAAACGTTTCGTCGTAAATACCTTGTAAATTTACGACGAAAGTACGTGGCAAACAATATTTGTCGTACATTTACGAGGATATTACGACGACACATGTTACCGTTATTTATTGGTGAAAACGTGTATTGAATGCGCTTTGAATTGCCTAATTTCGTTGTAAACTCGTTGTAAAACAGATGTAAAATCTTAGTAAAATCCTTGTTATACTTTACCTACCAAACTCGAAAATTTTTCTATATATATGTCATTTCTCACAATTCACTCTCTCACAACTCACAAACGAAAACAAAGAAAAAAAATCTCAGGAAAAAAAATCCAAAAATAAATTTTCAAAAAAATTCCCCAAAAAAATTCTAAAACCCCCCCAAAATTTCCCAATTTTTTTTTTTTTTTTTTTAAAATGGCGGATGGCGGTAATATTTACGAGTTACGGAGTTGGATGTATTCCCATAAAGATTCGGAAGGGAGAGTGACGAATGCATTTCTGAGCGGGCTAGAGACATTCATGTACCAGGCGGGCTCTACACCGCTAACGCAGGAAAACGGTAAGATGTTCTGCCCTTGTCGGAAATGCAAGAATTCAAAATTTTCATGTAGTGAAACTGTATGGAAGCATTTAGTAAACCAGGGATTTACACCACAAAATTATATTTGGTATCATCACAGAGAGGGTTATGGTGGAAATGAAGCTAGTAGTAGTAATAATAATTTTAGGGATGCTGGTAATAATGAAGAACCGAATCATTTGCATAATGAATATAATTACCATCAAGAGGAGCAGATGGTAGATCATGATAGGGTTCAAGACATGATTACTGATGCATTTTTAGAAACAACTACAACAATAGCTGATGGATTTGGAAATGTAGAATAACCTAATTTGGATGCAAAAAAGTTTTATGTAATGCTAGATGCTGCAAATCAACCATTCTACACTGGTTGTAGAGAAAGTCTCTCTAAATTGTCTCTAGCAGCTAGGATGATGAATATTAAAACATATCATAATTTACCTGAAAATTGCATTGATGCATGAGCGGAGTTGTTTAAAGAGTATTTGCCAGAAGACAACGTGTCAGCTGAATCTTATTATGAGATTCAGAAATTGGTTTATAGTCTTGGGTTGCCTTCGGAGATGATAGATGTTTGCATCGACAACTGCATGATATACTGGAAAGATGATGAGAAGCTAGAAGAGTGTTGATTCTGCAAGAAACCACGATTCAAACATCAAGGACGTGGGAGGAATAGGGTACCGTACCAAAGGATGTGGTACCTACCAATTACAGACAGGTTAAAAAGGTTTTATCGATCTGAGAGGACTGCTGCATCGATGAGGTGGCATGCCGAACATGTCCAGAGAGATGGTGAGGTTGCACATCCATCAGACGCAAGAG
>NC_027751.1:33173582-33174067 GCF_000695525.1 Brassica oleracea var. oleracea
TGTGAAAACATTTCAACAAGGTACACCCAGATTTCAGTAGAAATATTCGGAATGCCTATCTTGGGTTATGCACCGATGAATTTAGTCCATTCGGAATGTCTGGGAGATAATATTCTTTGTGGCCAGTCATTCTTACGCCGTACAATCTGCCGCCAGAAATGTGCATGGAACAAGAATTTCTATTCTTAACCATATTAATCCTTGGGCCGAAGCATCCAAAACGGTCGCTAGATGTGTTTCTTCAACCATTGATACAAGAGCTAAAGGAGTTGTGGTCAGATGGGGTGAGGGCGTATGATTGTTCGTTGAAAAACAATTTTACGATGCGAGTAGTTCTGCTGTGGACGATAAGTGACTTTCCTGCTTATGGGATGTTGTCTGGTTGGACAACGCATGGAAGATTATCTTGTCCATATTGTCTTCGATCGACGAATGCTTTTCAACTGAAGAATGGTAGGAAGAGTTGTTGGTTTGATTGTCATCGT
>NC_027751.1:33174284-33195328 GCF_000695525.1 Brassica oleracea var. oleracea
TGCACAATTGGCATAAGAAGAGTATATTTTGGGAGCTGCCTTACTAGAAGGATCTTCTTTTACGTCGCAACCTGGATGTGATGCATATAGAGAAGAACATTTTTGACAACATCATGAATACAATACTGAACGTCCCTGGGAAGAAACAAGTAGTCAAGGATGGACTTACTGGATATTTGCTCAAGAAGTGAGTTACATATCAAGAGCAATGACAACGTTCCTGTTCCTATCTTTCGGTTGTCATCAGAAGCCAAAACAACTTTGTTTGACTGGGTTGCATCAGAAGTTAAGTTCCCTGATGATTATGTTTCTAATATGTCAAGATGTGTTGAACGAAGTCAAAAGTTCTCAGGAATGAAGAGTCATGATTGTCATGTGTTTATGCAACGACTACTTCCATTTGCTTTTGCCGAGCTCCTTCCAACAAATGTACATGAAGCAATTGCAGGTAAATATTTATTTATAATATATGTACATATGTTATGAAATGTTATTAATTGGGTTACTTTTGCAATGTACAGCCATCAGAGCATTCTTCAGAGATCTTAGCACACGTACGTTCAAGGAAGAAGTTATCGAACAACTTCAGAGAACACTCCGATCATATTGTGCAATCTAGAGAAAATATTTCCACCATCATTTTTTGACGTCATGGAGCATCTAGTTGTCCACCTCCCGTATGAATCATTGCTTCGTGGACCTGTTCACAACGGATGGATGTATCCGTTTGAGCGTTCCATGAAACATTTGAAGGGAAAAGCAAGAAATCTTGCAAAGGTCAAAGGTTCAATAGTTGCTGGGAGTTTGACAGCAGAAACATCTAACTTCACATCATACTACTTTGCTCCAACTGTTCGTACGAGAAAAAGAGTTCTGTCAAATTGGACGGTTTGGTGGTAAACTGAAAGAAGTATGGTGGTCATGTAAAGAAGATAAGCATAGTGTCCACACTTATATTTTGCTCAACTGCGAGGATGTAATAATCCGTTCCTTTGAGAGGTACATATTCTTGTGAATGTTAATTTTATGAAAAATGTTAATTATATATGCTCTAATGCATTCATTTTATTTGCAGCATGTTTGTATCTCAAGTTGAAGAAACAATACCAGGAATATCCTCAACTGAGGTTGACACACGGAAAGATAAGCACTTTGTCAAGTGGTTAAAATCACAGGTATATATATATCTCATTTTAGCATTGATGCTATAAGATAATTTTAACGGTGATGGTTTTTGTAGGTTGAGTATGACGATCCATATTACCCCGTATGGTTTCACAATTTGGTCCAAGGTCCAGTAGCAAAGGTCACCACATCATCTATGTATTTCACACGAGGTTTTACCTTTCACACATACGAGTATAGTAGACATCGGGCAACAAGTAACTACGGAATATGTATGAAAGGCGAAACAAACTTTTATGGGATCTTGCAGGAGATTATTGAAGTCAAATTTCCGGGGTTATTGAAGCTAAAATGTGTCCTCTTAAAATGTGAATGGTTCGACCCCGTTGTGAACCGAGGTGTTCGGGTTAACAAATTTGGTGTTGTGGATGTCAATTCTGGGAGAAGATACAACAAGTCCGAGCCTTTCAGCCTAGCTTCTCAAGCCGAGCAAGTTAGCTTCCTTCCATACCCTCGCTTTCGCAGTTCTGGGATAAACTGGTTAGCTGTTATAAAAATTACACCTCGTGGACGAATTGTTGCTGGAGAAGAACCACCTTTGCAAGAAGAAGACTATCAATGAAGTTGATGTACCTGATCAACAACTTAATGAAATCCTTCTGATCGATCCGGAAAACCAACAATATGAAGATCTTCCCGAAGATGTGACAGATGAAGCACGCGAAGACGAGTTCGATGGAAGCAACGATGATCATTGTACTGATCTTGATGAGAATGAAAACGATTCAGAATGATGTAATCTATGTAAAAAATGTTGTTTTTCTTTTTCATTTTCTCATTTTAATGTATGTGTATCAAAACGTTGTTTTATATTATATGTTTAAAAAAAAATTTTAATTTGGAGTTTAAGGTTTAAGTTGGATAAAGAGGAAGAAGATGTAAAGAAGAAGAGATGATGTTATAAGATAAGTAACTTTGGGGTTTACGTTTTCTGGTTTCGGGGTTTAGGGTTAAGACTCGTAAAGTCGTCGTAAACAAAAACATGGGCCTGGTAAATTCGTCTTAACCTGGTCAACGTAAATTCGTCATAAACATGGTCCACGTAAATTCGTCGTAACCTTAAAAACACGGGCCTTGTAAATTCGTCGTAAATGAAAAAACGCGGACATGGTAATTTCGTCGTAAATGAAAAAACGCGGGTCTGGTAACTTCGTCGTAACTTTACGACGAGCTTACAAAGAATGCCTTTTATTATATATTGGCGACGCCTCAGAACGAGCAAAGCTCGTTCATTCCTCCCAAATCCCTCTCCACTCCTCTTAAGGTAACCTCTCCCTCTCTCCAATTTTTTTTTAAAAAACATTGTTTAGTTTTAGGTGGTTAGTATAGGTAATTAGTTTAAGTGGTTAGTATAGGTAATTAGTTTAGGTGATTAGTTAGGTATCAGAATAATATTTTTTAGTTATGTCGTTATTGATAAAACTAACTGTAATTTTTTATAAAATTTATATGGGTCCTAGAAAAAAACCAGCAGCACCTACTTACTCTCAGATGTTTCATGATGGTATCGAGACATCTTCTTCCGGTCCATTATCTTCCGAGGCAGTTTCGGACTCTCAGACATCCCAGAGAGTTTCTTAGAGTCCTCATACTCCTGCACCTCATATGCCTCCACCTCATATGCCTCCACCCCCTCCTCCTCCAGCCACTGCACCTTAGCCTGTCCCAGCAGGTGCAGTTCATCCAGATTTGCGTGTGCCTCCATCTGCTCCATACACGAGATATACAGTGGATGATTTGCTCGTCCAGCTTGGACGAGAGAGCTTGGATGTTCTGGATCCCGATAGACCACCGGAAACTTATTATTTTTTAGTACATTAAATTTTAATATTTTTTTCTTACAATTAGTTTCTCTTTTCAGGTTTGGGGCCAACAATCGTGTTGGTCGTAGCGTGTTGGAGACGATCAAGGGCTACTACGACGGAGCCTACCCGAATTGGAGCAAGACTCCAGACTATGTTAAGACGACTTGGTTTAAATGTTTTGCGGTAATTGTTTTTTTTAACATCTAATTAAATATTTATATCTAATTATATATTTATTTTAATTCTTTTAAAATTTTGTTTGTTTCAGCAAAGGTGGCACTGGTCCTTGGGAATCACCGAGAGGGTGAAGAGGGAATTCATTGCAAAAGCAAAGACCCACCTTTGCAAAACTGTCTCCGATTGGAAGGACAAGTGGGAGATCTACGGTTATGAGGGAAAACCCACCGAGCTCACGAAGGATGTATGGGATGATTTCATGGCCTTTTGGAAGCTACCCTCTTCGATCCGTAAGGTAACTCGTGCTCCGATTCCCGAAGAACGAAGGAAAAAGATGGTCATTTGCCCATGGTTCACAGAACCGGACAAAAGCCTCAAGCCGGAATCATTCTAGAAGCTGTAAGTTTGTTTATAATATTTATTTTGAATTCTTTAATTAATTTTAATTTTAATATTTAATTTTAGTTAAATTTAATTTAATTTGTTTTTTGTAGTATGAGAAGACGGAAGTTTTACCATCTCTGTTTGATCTATTCAAGATGACTCACGCCACATCAGACGGGATTTTTTGGATCCGGCATCCGAGAAACTCTTCAACGCAGTGGCTTCTCGGGTTGAAGAGCGGGAGACGCAGTGGCTTCTCGGGTTGAAGAGCGGGAGACGCAGTTAACCCAGCAGTCTCCCGATGGATTACCCGTCAAACTGACGACCAAAGAGGTCGACAGGATCTTCGAAGAGGTACAACTTTATAATTTTATTTAAATAAATTTAACTATTTAATAAATTTTAACTATATTAATATGTTTTTATAGGTGGCTCCTAGAAAGAAGAGACGGATAGTGGGCATAGGTTCTGTTAACGAAGTTGCTAAGGAAACTTCATTATACGCGTTGAGACGGGATGAAGAGAACTCTCAATTGAGAGCTCGGATGGATAGCCAACAGGATCGTTTAGACTCTCTTGAAAATCTACTGGACGTGATGGCGGTGGAAAACCCGACTATGCAGAGAGAATTAAATGAGAGGCGAGCAGCTCTCGGGATGCCAATACGGAATCCCGAAGATGCTGATCCAGACCGTTCTCAACCGCGCACCGCCACCGACTACTTCGATAATATGTAGTAGCTTTTTTATTTGTTTCCTTTTGTATTATAAATTTAAATATTATGTTATGAATTTTAAATAGTTTTTAAATATATGTTTTGATTTTCATATTTCATTTTGTATTAATTTTTTAAAATTTCGAATATTAAATAATATTTTAATTTTAATTTAATAATAAATGGTAAGAAACGATGTAAATTCGTTGTAAACTTTACATAGATTTTACAACGAAATCCTCGTAACATCGTTGTAAGGTTTACGTGGAGCTTACATGGGAGCGTTGTAAAATCCTCGTAAAGATTACATGGAGTTTACATCGAAATAATACGAGTACTTTACAACGAAGTATTACATCTCGTTTACGACGAAATGTTTTCTTCCGTTTTACGAGGAAAACTTTCCTCGCAAACGTTACCACGTCTTTACGACGAAACCTCCGTTACGAGGGACGTTTAACAACGAAACGGTTTTCGATGTTAATTCGTCGTAACGCCCCTTTTACGACGAATTAACAAGGAATATTGCCCTCGTAAAAAATATGTTTTCTCGTAGTGATAATTTAGGAATAATCAATAATTTCTAATATTTATATATTTTAATATTAAACAGTTTTGAAAAAATTATGATAATTAAAATGTACAGTCCACATAATATTTGATATTATCTTATTTATTATTATTTAAAAAGGAGCCTTTTCTTGCATGAAATTTATAAATATATATTTTCTTAGGTAAAATGGGTTATATAATTTTTTGGGTTATTTTAACATCAACTCATTAGTCGAAAGCTATGTGTTTAAAGAAGACACACCTCTTATAATTATATAAATATATCTATAAATTCAGATAATCTAAAGAAACTTTTGGATTATGTTGTTCGTTTTGTGGCTACGGATTTAGACTCTGATGAAAATAAAAACCATATAAACTGCAACCAAACTAATTTTCGTATGATTCATCAAAAAGAAGAAAAAAAAGCTCAATCATGTATTACTTGACAAAGGGGTGTTTGGTCCAATAGATCTTATTTACAATGACAATTATGGTTTTGTTATTCTAAATTATCTTTTAGATTATGATATGGTAATGTTCCTCAAGTTTGTGGTAATCTCCTCTACACCCCTTTGTCATGTTTGTGGTAATCTCCTCTTCACCATCCTTGTCTTTTCAAGTAAGTCGTCCACCAATAGTCCAATAGCTCATGTGATAATTTGTTAAGGTAATTGTTGATTTACTATGACTATGCTCTTTTTTTGTAAAGACGTGGCTGCGGATGGGAAAGTTACGAAATAAGTTTTGGAGATAAGTTTCACACAATCTACGATACAAGAGATGGCACATGTGAGTACTTTGTGATATCATGTGAAAATACACAGTTTATAAGGGGAGCTTGTGTGATAGACAATGTGATACATGTTTTTTTACCATGAGATTGGCTTAATGTGGTATGACTCCAATGAGAAGATATTGAAAATGGTTAAAGGTTTGGATCCTAGTATGGGGGTTCACTAGGGGATGGTGGATTGCAATGGAGAACTTGCCTGTCTGTGGCAAGATTTTGACGTGGAAAAGAAGATTTGGTGTGCCATGATTGCCTTGGATAAGGTTGGAGTAGAGATCCATGGAAGGGTCCAGTGGCGTAAGTTTGTTGGATATGTACCTAGTAATTGCATTTGGTTTTGTCTAGGACTAACAGATGGAATTAGAGTTTGTTTAGTAGTATTGATGGTGTGAAGAAGATATGTGATATTTTCATATACACTATGTGAATCATTCATACCATCAAATATACCTATATTTGCATTATAGATGTTTAATTACTTGTTATATTCAGAACATTCTAGACTCTACTCCTATAGCTAGGAAATCTATTTGTTTATCAGTTGGTGGATGATTGATGAATATAATCTGGAAAGGTGAACAAGATACAAAACTAAACCTTGATTTATTATTCATTCTTCCCGACTCAGAATTATTATTGATGTAGTTTTTTCTCAATCTACAGTCACCAATGTATTTTGTACAAAATTGACAACACGTAAAAAATGTTAGGTGAGAAATTCACAACTCTTTGCAAAAGATTTTCTAGGTTCAATTTGAACCATTCAACCAACAATCTTTTATAAGTCATAGCACAAAAGAACTATGGTATAGTTTCAAAAGAAACCAAAAACCAAAAATAAATAAATAGAAGCTATTCTTGCATGACTCTTATAAAAATCTATTATCTTTCTTCACACTAAACTTACACCATACTCCTACTTAAATACATCGATGCATTATCTCCAGTTCCACACCATTGCCACTCAAATCACAATCGGATCACCACCAACACACTGCCAACCAAACACAAAAAGACATGTCTCTTCTTGTTTTCTCCCTCTTCACCATCCTTGTTTTTTCAAGTAAGTCCATCAATAAATCATATGCTTACATTTTTACCTTTGTTTCCTCCCATACTTGACATAAATTTTCTTAATTTTACAGGTTCATGTTGCTCCGCGACTCGGTTTCAGCATCAGCATAGGTACATGCAGAAGAAAATAACGCTAGACTTACCAAGCAAGATTGGTATCAACTACGGTAGACAAGGAAACAACCTTCCATCTCCTTATCAGTCCATTAACTTCATCAAATCAATCAAAGCTGGCCATGTCAAACTCTACGACGCGGATCCAGAGAGTCTAATACTCCTCTCTCAAACCAATCTTTACGTCACCATAACCGTACCAAACCACCTAATCACTTCCCTCAGCACCAACCAAACCTCAGCTGAAGATTGGGTCCAAACCAACATCATCCCTTACTACCCACAAACCCACATCCGGTTTGTTCTTGTCGGAAACGAAATCCTCTCCGTCGAAGAGAGGAGGAACATAACAGCAAACGTCGTACCAGCCATGCGCAAAATCGTGACTTCTCTAAGAGCACATGGTATTCACAACATCAAGGTCGGGACTGCTTTAGATATGGATTCTCTCCGATCAACGTTTCCGCCGTCGAACTCAACGTTCCGGGAAGACATCGCCGAAACGTTGATGCTGCCTTTGCTGAAGTTTCTCAACGGAACAAACTCTTACTTCTTCATCAACCTTCAACCTTACTTCCGTTGGTCAAGAAACCCCATGAACACGAGTTTGGATTATGCTCTGTTTCAAGGAAACTCAACTTATACCGATCCTCAAACCGGTTTGGTTTACCATAATCTTCTAGACCAAATGTTGGATTCGGTTATCTTCGCCATGACCAAACTCGGTTACCCACACATCCGCGTCGCAATCTCCGAAACCGGATGGCCTAACTCCGGGGACATCGATGAAACCGGCGCCAACGTACTCAACGCAGCCACGTATAACCGGAATTTGATCAAGAAGATGACCGCCATTCCACCAATCGGTACACCAGCTAGACCCGGTTTAGCTATACCGACATTTGTTTTCTCCTTGTTCGACGAAAACCAGAAATCCGGTTCGGGAACACAGAGACATTATGGAATCCTGCATCCCGACGGGACACCGATCTACGACATTGATTTCACGGGTGAAAAACCGTTAACCGGATTCAACCCATTGCCTAAACCGACGAACAATGTTCCATACAAGGGTATAGTGTGGTGTGTACCGGTGGAAGGAGCTAGCGAGGCTCAGCTTGAGGAAGCTTTGAGGATGGCTTGTGGGCGAAGCAACACGACGTGTGCGGCTTTGGCTCCGGGAAGAGAATGTTACGAGCCGGTCTCTGTATATTGGCATGCGAGCTATGCGGTTAGCTCGTACTGGGCTGAGTTTCGTACCGAAAACGTTAGATGTTACTTCAATGGACTGGCTCGAATGACCACGATCAACCCTGGTGAGACATATTATAAAAATAAAATTTGACAAAGCTATTAGACTTTTTTTTAGTAAAGTCACGGTTCGTGTAACAAATTAAGGTATTCATTGTAACTGACAAATCTGTTTGTTTTGTTTTCTAAGGAAATGATCGCTGCAAGTTTCCAGGCGTTACTCTTTGAGAAAAGAAGACGGACTGAAAGAGATTGAAGAAAGATTAAGGCTGCATTATTCGCATTTATCTAATGTTGTTTTTCATTATACATTTTCTGCCCCTTTTATTTCTTGTTTCGCAATGTCGAGAAAAAAAATCAAATAATTAATAAACTAGGTGTTTTGTCGGCACATGCGGGCATAATGTTTTTATAGAAATTTATTAACAAATATACTATTAAATTTAAAGATAAAAATTTTGAAGTCAAACATTAAATTTATAATATTTTTATGAATTTTTTAATTTTTAATTTTATTAATTTAAAGAGATTATTTTCGGTAACAATGTCAATATCTTATTATTTTAAAATAGGTTATTATCTTTAAACAAATTTTATTATATTAATTTATAATCAATTATACAATTAAAGAAAAATATATATAAATACTAATACAAAGTGATGTTATTAAACCAAATCAATTAAATTACCAAAACCTACAAAATCTCAAAATAAATCAAAAGCATAAAAAATGTTCAACCTAACCCAACTTTACATATTATATTAATCAAAGTAAATAAAATGATTGAATTGTATAATTATATTGTGAAATACCTCACATAATAACTGAATACACACTAAAATGTGTTAACAAATAAAACATTAATATGTAATGTATAAGATAAAAACCTTTGTCATCTATTCTTATATTCAATTGTAAATTCTATAATAGAGGAAAAATTATGTTATAGTCAATCTCTATTTTTCATCCAAAATAGAGATATGCTATTTTCTTCTAAATATAGATATTAAATAGTACTTTTAGTATAAAAACTTAAAAAAAATTCAAAATGGTCTTTTAACTTTTAAACTTTAATAACTATAACTAAAAATAATAATTTGGAAAATACATTTTTTATAAAAATAGAATCACATTTTTCTTAACATAATAGTCTTTAAGTAAATTGTAATTTAAACAAATTTCTAATTCTCTGAAATTCTTGAAAAAATAAAAGTAAGTAGAGCTCATTTTAAATTAATATTTTTAGAATATTCTCTTTTTGAGACAGATATTTTGAAAATATTTTAAAAAGATAATTCCATTCCAGTAAAAAATATTTAGAAAAATCACGAATAGTAAACAAATATAAATAAAATTTATTGTTATTACTTATATACCTATTTTAGTATTTTAATACTAAAATAAATTTAATAATTTAGAAAAAATATTCCATGACATATTATTACACTTACAAAAAAATATAAATTAATTTTTGATATTTTTTTATAAACCTATTTTTAATATTTTAGTATAACGACAAATCTAATTATTATATGTATATATATACTACTGATTGTAAAAATTAGTGAATAAGAAAGAAAGATGTATATAAACACAAAATAAATACATGAGATTATCTTTTTACTTTTTTCAAAAGCGTTTTACATTTATTGTTTTGAGATAATTTTATCATATTAATTGTAATCAGATAAATAATGAATTATATTTTAATCATGGAGAATGTGACAAATAAGCAAATTCACTTCTCAAATAATAGTATAGATAATATTTTTTAACAAAAGTAAAGATCACTTTCTCTCTATCAATTATAAAGTATTGAATATTGATTATCATTTTTAATTGAATAGACATCTATTATTGGAATTTTTCATTCAAATAATTACAATATTTAAACAAAAACAAGGTAATCACAATAACTGTTAAAACAATTATTTACTTTATTGTATTGAACAAAAAAATATTCTCAATAATATAAGAACTTAATGATCTCTGATAATTAAATAGGTACTTCATAATCTAGATTGTGTACAAGCATTTATACTAATTTTAATTTTCTTTATACTATTTATGTATTTTTACCTAGGGTACCTTTTAAAAAAACTTATTTTGATCATTTTTTTCATTGAAAACTATTTTTGCGACAAAAATTTAAAAATGACTATCCTAGAAAATTTATAATTCATAATTGTTTACATGTTTTCATAAAGCCAAGTTTAAAAAAAAAAATATATACATATTTTTGAAGCAATGATCATCCACAAAAAACATGATTTGATCATAAGAATCTGATCACCAAAACAAATCGTAAGAAATAAAATAGTGAAGCGTATGTGGAGTAACATGTCATGTGATTGCATTGAATAACACGAAAGTAAGTTTTATAGGGATGCAAGCAAACAAAAAATGTTTAAAGAAATAAACACACAGAAAAGTATAATAAAACTCAATTAGGAAGAAAATGGAATGAGTAAAATCTCCTCTCCACAGGTTGACAAATGAAAAACAAATCTCCTCCACTGAGAGCAGACATGATCTTTCTTAATAATCTCCTCCACTGTAATGTAATGACGAAAACGATATGTTAGCCTCACTTAGTGTCCTTACCTGCTGCTTCGAGATCTCTCTCTCTCTATCTCTGTTTTGTTTCTTCTTCTGTGGAGTGGTCCCCCCATCTTCTATGTGCAAATGCCACTTCATCTGAAACCTGATTGCTCCTTCTTCATCTCTTCCTCCTCCCCGTTGATTCGCGCATCAGCGATGACGTCGACTTCCTTGGGACCTTCGATGCTTCTCTCGTACGGCTCTTCTTCCCGTGACTTTCATGATCTCCGGTTCAGATTGATTTCGGGTCCTCGTGTTCGAGTTCCTTCGTTCCGGAGATTTCGGATTCACTGCGTGTCCAAGGTGAGTTTTGGGTTATGTAATTTCGCTTTTGGGCATCTTTTGGGAATTGATAAATAATACTGATCGAGAACAAAAATAATTTTAATTGTGTTAATCATTACAAATCTAGTGGTTGAGAAGTCTTTTCAAATTGTATATTTTTGGTTTGATGCATAAAGTTGTGTAGCTTTTCTTGATTCTTTGGGTTTTATCCATCTCTGGTATCTGAAATGATGCTCTTTGCTCACTAAAACCAAGAGTTTTGACCCTCAATACTTTTCAAATTTGTGTGTTTGTCTATCTGCACCAAGGTTCATGCCTTCATGGTAACATCAATTTTTCGGGTATGTATGATTCAGGGAAAGGACGTGACGCCAATCATTGAAAGCTCTTCATCGTCAGGAGGAGATGCTGCTTTAAGCTATAGTGAATGGAAGGCTGTCCCAGATATCTGGAGATCTTCTGCAGAAAAGTATGGGGATAAAATTGCACTTGTAGATCCTTACCATGATCCACCTTTGAAATTGACATACAACCAGGTATATGTCTATTGTCGCTGTAGACTTGGTGAGCGAGCAACGGAGTTCATTCACCTTGTTTGCTTCATTTTTCAGTTGGAACAAGAGATTCTGGACTTTGCTGAGGGATTACGAGCTGTTGGAGTGAAAGCAGATGAGAAGATTGCACTTTTTGCTGATAATTCCTGTAGATGGCTTGTCTCAGATCAAGGTATGCGAGCTGTAGTCAGGAAGAGCATGAATTATTAGGGAGATTGGTTTTAACTGAAATGCACTCTCCTGTAGTTCAAATTCCTTGTCCAAAGAAGCAAGTTTGTACAAATTTTAAGTTTGTGGATAGGCTGACTGTGCTAGCTTTGCTTTAGCTATTTTAGCTTCCCTTCTTGGTGCAGTAGTTCTAATGTTCACTGCTCTTTCATTTCTCCTTCTTTTCCTAACGTACTGTTTATCACTTGATGTCAGGTGTAATGTCCACAGGAGCAGTCAATGTTGTCAGAGGATCTAGGTCCTCTGTTGAAGAATTACTGCAGATATACCAACATTCTGAAAGGTATGTATGCTATCATAATATTCTAACCTGGTTTTGTATCATCCTCTTCTTATCTTGTTTGTATGAATCAGTTTCTGTTCTATATCTTCAGATGTCTCCAATGATGCTTCTGAGTTTAAGGTTTCTTAATGATTGACAAGTTTTGGTTCCTGTTTAGGAATTAGTTTTCAGATTAGGCGTAGTTTCTAGTTAAACATCGTCTTGTTTTCTCATTTATCTTATTCCATCTGAGCTCCTATTAGATCTTTGATCATAATGTGTCGCTTCATTTATCGGCTGAAGATTTGTTTGCGATACAGAGATCAAGAATTTCAAGTGATTTGTATTTTGCAGTGTAGCTCTTGTTGTGGACAATCCTGAGTTTTTCAACCGCATCGCTGATACATTTACTTCCAAAGTGTCTCTGAGGTTTCTGATACTTCTCTGGGGTGAGAAGTCATCATTGGTTACACAGGGGATGCAGATTCCAGTTTACAGCTACACAGACATTAAAAACCTAGGACAGGAGAAACGTGCAGGATCTAACGATACAAGTACGTTGAGGATCTATGTTTCTTGCCCTTAAAAGATTATCCCGATGCTAATAAATGAATTTCTCTGTAGGGAAATCCATCAATCCAGATGACACAGCCGCGATTATGTATACCAGTGGTACCACCGGGAATCCCAAAGGCGTTATGCTTACACATCGGAATCTCTTACACCAGGTTCGAGATAATAGGCACAATACTTCTTTGCAAGCGTTTATTTGGTGCATCAAGAATAGGTTTGAGCTTATTAATTGTTTTATTAAACACTTTCCAGATAAAACATTTATCTGCATATGTACCTGCTGAAGCTGGCGATAGATTTCTAAGCATGTTGCCTTCATGGCATGCCTACGAACGTGCTTGCGAATACTTCATATTCACATGTGGAGTTGAGCAAATGTATACGTCTATAAGATTCTTAAAGGTGATTCTCATCCTCCATTTTCATACAATCAGTATTTTTTCAATCATTGTACGTATATCAAGGTTTGTTGGTTCCCTACTAATGTGATGCTTCAGTTGTTTTAATATTTTATCAATGGGAAGAAAATATTCTGAAATACTCATATCATTGTGCCATGAAAATTTCAACTGATGAAGGATTTGAGTATATCATTCGACGTTGCTCCTTTTGGGTTTAATTCGTTTTTTTGGTGTGGTATAGGATGATCTAAAGCGGTATCAACCACACTATCTTATATCCGTTCCTTTGGTATATGAGACACTTTACAGGTTTGTCACTTTTCACGTTAACAGTTTGAACAGTCATATTATCTTAATGATGGATTGTATAAATACAGAAGCTCGATATGCGTTTGTATTAATAAGTCTTAATTCTGTTTCTCATGGCTTAAGGTTCTTGTAGTTAATTATTTCTTAACATGAGATGGTTGTTAAACATCATTTTCCTCTCTTTTCTTTGAGCACTGCAGTGGTATTCAAAAGCAGATTTCCACAAGTTCAGCTGCCCGTAAATATCTAGCACTTACACTGATCAAAATCAGTCTCGCATATATGGAGATGAAGCGAATTTATGAGGTTTTCATGACACATATGATGCCCTCTTAACATTTGTTCTTTACCGTGAAGATTGTCTTAGGAGTTTTTTTGGGTTAATCCCTTTTTGTGATGCCTGAAGTCCTGATATGGTATTTGGTTCGGTTTACAGGGTATGTGTCTGACAAAAGAGCAAAAGCCTCCAATGTATATTGTCTCTTTGGTTGATTGGTTGCGGGCGAGAGTAGTTGCTGCTTTATTGTGGCCATTACATATGTTGGCCAAAATACTAATCTACAAGAAAATCCATGCCTCTATTGGGATATCAAAGGTAGTACACAACTTTCTATATTCTTCTCTTCTGTTTGTTAGATTTTTTATACCAAAAATATTTCTAGTTAATACTGATTTGATTTTGGTTTCTACAGGCTGGTATCAGCGGAGGTGGTAGTTTACCCATTCACATTGACAAGTTTTTTGAGGTTAACCCATCTGTGATTTCTCTTGGAAAACTTAAGATCAATTTCTTTTGAACATGTAAAAAGACTTGGTTTCAATTTCCTTGCAGGCCATCGGTGTGATTCTACAAAATGGTTATGGTTTGACAGAGACATCCCCGGTTATCTGTGCACGGACGCTTAGCTGTAACGTAAGTCATTCCTGCATCCGTTTTGTAATTTTGTTTTGAACCCACCACTGATTAATTTCAAAGGAAAGCTTAACACCTAACTTGACGAGCTATAGTTGATTCTATCTCTTTCCACTGAGCTTCCAACTCTTTTTGGTTTGGTTTGTTTTTCCTTGTATGGCATTACAAGCTCTTAACTGTCATGGCATTATGATTAATCATTTGCCTTTTTCTTCGACTTAATATTGTAATTTGTTTTGTCTTTTTGTTTTCTTATGAAGGTTATTGGCTCAGCTGGATATCCAATGCATGGTACAGAGTTCAAAATTGTAGATCCTGAGACTAATACTGTTCTCCCTCCTGGTTCAAAGGGCATTGTCAAAGTCAGAGGCCCACAGATTATGAAAGGTTATTATAAGGTAGGTATCTATTGTATGGTTATTATGTAAGTGATTTTGCCTGAATGATTAAACCTTATTTTAACTCGTATTTCTGAATTGATGTGTGGCATCAGAATCCAACAACCACAAAGCAAGTTCTAAATGAAAGTGGATGGTTCAACACAGGAGATATGGGCTGGATCGCTCCTCATCACTCAACGGGAAGGAGTCGCCGCTGTGGAGGTCTCATCGTTCTTGAAGGCCGTACCAAAGACACAATTGTTCTCTCCACAGGTATATTCCGAATGCACAAACATGTTTAAATGCAGTAACTGAAACACAAAATGGATTATTGATAGGTGAAAACGTGGAACCATTAGAGATTGAAGAAGCTGCCATGAGAAGCAGATTGATAGATCAAATCGTGGTTATTGGACAGGTGCTTAAACTCTCTTTAAAGAGAATTACAAAGATCTTAGTATCTGCTAGTATCTGCTATTTAATAACAAGCATCTCATTCACAGGATCAACGACGCCTTGGAGCTATCATAATCCCAAACAAAGAGGAAGCAGAAAAGCTAGATCCTGAAACACCCCAACTTAGCAACGAAAAATTAAAGAGCTTTGTTTACCAAGAACTGAGGAAATGGTAAAACCAAAACATCACTTTTTAACTTCAGGTTAAAAGTAATTGATCTTACATTTAGTCTGTTTGAACAATGTTGCAGGACATCAGAATGCTCGTTCCAAGTCGGACCAGTCTTGATCGTGGATGAGCGCTTCACGGTAATTATATATCTAAACTGTTCTTATAGATTCTTTGGCTTTATTTACGACCAGAAAAATCGAAAACCATACTAAGATTTCTGTTTTATGACACAACATTGCAGATAGACAATGGCTTAATGACACCAACGATGAAGATTAGAAGGGACAAGGTCGTGGCTAAGTACAAAGACGAGATTAATCAACTTTACAATTAACTACAGTTTGATTAATTTTCTCCCTTTGTTGATGTAATTATAACAATAGAAGCGTACTCTATTAAGTATAAGCAAATAAATTAACAATTAAACAATTAAACAATTAAACAATTAAAAGATGGTAAATTTTTGTATTATTTCTATATTTAAAAACCAACCAATGAAGACTTCGAAACAAACGGTCATTTTGTAAATTTGAGATGTCAAACGGATATTGTTTGATAAACAACAAATGTGTGATTTTCTCAAAAAAAAAAAACAAAAAACAAAAGAGTGTTGTTTAATCGCTTCGCGACTTCACCAACTCACGGGTATAGTAACGTGCATTCATGAGAAATCTGCCAAAATATAATGAAAATAGCATCTTTGTCCTTTTGCTATAAAACAATTTTTTATCCATTTTTTCTCTATTTTACCTTTTTATTTATTTTTCAAACTTAAAGAAATAAATAATTTTATGAATAAAAAAATTAAGAAAAATAAAAAAAAATTGATGAAATGCCCATATACACAAAATGATGTTTTTTTTTGGATTGAAAAAACTTTTTACATTAAAAATTTAAATTATGTTCTATGGAAAATAGATTTCGTCTTCTATGAAAAATGGCTTGGTAGAAATCAAATTTCAGGTTAAACAAGTTAATATAATTTCTCTAATAACTAACATTTTACTTTTAAATAAAATTCTAAATATGAAGAATGAGAAGTCTATGAATAGTAAATGTAGCTACATTTTTTCTTAATGCAACTTTTACTTTTATGAGCAATTCTAAAATTTTAGGAATACAAAATCTACTTTTATGAGCAATTCTAAAATTTTAGGAATACAAAATCTACACACAGTTTAAAAGACTACGTATAGTAGAATCTGTTTATGGAATTGTTATATGGTTTCTATGCAGTGTAGTATTTCTAAAAATTTTGGAAGTTCAGTTATGAAAGTATTTAAAAAATAATTGTATTCTTCTAACTTTCCTAAAACTTGTATGTGGGAACCGAAATTCACACCGTCGAGATTTGTTAATCGGAGGAAAGCCAAGCTAACCTAGCATTCTCTGAAGGTCCCGGTTATCTGCTGGGCCACGCACAACACAATTAATATGAAAGAGTCGAAAGTAATAAATCGTAAAAGAGAGAAAAGAGAACAAAGGGGTCTTATTTCCGAATTCGCGTTTGAGCGTGAACAACATGTAAGATCCTAGGCCACGAGAGCTGTCGGTACGTTCGCTAGTCTAGCCACCTAAGTTCTAACCTAGTCGAGTCGCAGCTCGGTAGTAAAAACGGAAAAATGCCTAAATTGCTCTAAGTATTAAGTTAAGTTTGCTCAGAGAAAGCTCTCCCTTGCTCCTCGTCTTAAGCCCTCCTTATATACTCTCTCTAGGTCGGTTTGCACCTTTTCCTGGGCCGGATTCGTCGCGAGATGCGCTTTTCCCTTTTTCGTCACCCTTCATGATTATCTTCGGAAACTTGACATTTATCTTTTCCTGCGAATAAAAAATAGACCGTCATATCAGTTTTGGGCTCAATCCTGTTCTAAAATTGTAAGTGGGCCGTTTAGCCGCGGTTCAGACTTCTTTTGGGCCGTTTTGGGACTTAGACGTTTTTACGATTTTTCCTAAGAAACAGCTGTTGGTTTTTCCGAAAGGATTCTAATTCCCCGTATAATTAAGGCAACTGGTGTTCAAGCTAACCATAGCCGTTTTATACGGCAGGCAGGAATCAGTTTCGACGACCAAGTTTTTATAACTTTTCCCGAAGTCTTTCTTTGATAATCCTAAGCGAGACGAGACATGGGTATTGCGTCCAAGGGCCCGAGGATTGTGTTGCGGGAACTTAGGCGAGGATGCACGGTTTCGGGACAGGAGGTCGGTTCTCGCCCATGGGCGAGGTGACCTGGTGCGGGTCGTCCTCGCCCATGGGCGAGGTGACCTCGGTGCGGGTCGTCCTCGCCCATGGGTGAGGTGACCTCGGTGTGGGTCGTCCTTGCCATGGGCAAGGTGACCCGTGTCGAGACGGTCGTCGCCCTAGGGCGAGGTGGTTGATCCTTGCTTACGATTGATACCTCATCCAGACTGATCCTCTTCTCGACGTTCCTCGGTTTGCATCAGCGAAAAACTGTCTTTTACTTGATTTAACCATTTTCCGGGAATGTCTAATTTTCATGGATCGATCGAGAGTTGGTTTTTTGAGAACTTTCAAGCATTGATTCCGTCGTGACCGGTTTTGACCCCAACAAATGGGCTATAAAATTATTAAATTTCGACATCAAACCAGCAGCCGAAAGGAGACTCATGCAGCTTAACGAGCTGGATGAAATAAGACACTTAGCCTATGAGAGCTCAAAGATATATGAAGAGAAGACGAAACTTTTTCAAAGTCTTTATTAACTTCTCTTCATAAGAAAATTTCTCCAAAGTAGAAATTTCTCTTATCCTCTCTTTCTTTACCTTTGTGTCAAAATTTTTGTCTTTAAAAATATGACTTCAAGAAAGAGATCCTCTAAGAAAAAGACTTCCTCTCAATCATCTTCTGGCAATCCTTGTACCAATGAGGAGATTGTTCCCAAAGAGGAATTCGAGGTCGAGTAAGAAGAGAAGGAAGCGTACTGGGACGCTTTATGCGGTTTGATAACTCCTCTGCCCGAAGTCTTCTATCCCACAAGACCCGCGACACAGCTTGATCTTACCCTTCCGAGCAGGACCTCTCCCGCCTATCTTAAGACCCTTCGGGAGTTTTACAGATTTCCGAGCGGGGTTGTGTTTCGAGTCCTGGTGCATGGGGAGAGTGCGGAGGATCCCCCGGAGGGATTCTTCACATGCTACGAAGCTTTCCTGACACGTTGTCACATGTGGTTTCCGATTCCTGAGGCCATCGTCCGCGCACTCGACCGTTTTGAGCTATCGATCAGTCAGATAAACGTTGCGGCGTTGCAGAACTTTCCCTCAGCTACGAGCTCAGAATGGACCTCAGCCCCGACGATTTTGAAGGGCTATGGTCGACACGAAAGACCTCGATTGATTACTCATACCGCATGGCTCCTAAGAGACATATGTCGATAATCCATGGTCATATTTCAAATGCCAAGAGATGGTACGAGCGTTTTTTCTATGTTCGAATTGATGGCGCATCCGTCGAGGAGAACTGTCTCCCCTTCTTCCGTGGCAAATGGAACTTTGATCATGGTACGATGGTTAGAAATTTGGCTCGTATAGATACTCGGAGGTATCTAACGTATTTTATTTATTATTATTATGTTTTTTTTGCAGCAAACAGTATCCTCTCCGCGACCCCCAGGGACCTGTTTGCTAAGTGTGATCTTCTCCGCAACGGTCCGTTCTTTTGGGATTCCTTCACCCTAGACAGGATCCGGAATGCAGTGGCGCTCTACCGATCGCGAGGCATCTCCCGACCTTTATGTGCATCGGATATGGATGAGCCACACCCCGATGCTGTTCCCGATCAGAGGGAGAGAGTTAGGCCCCGAAAGGACAAGGGAATCGCTCTCGAAGACAGAAACTTTGTCTCAGAAGATCTTCCGCTACCCGGATGGAACCCGAACCCGGGTTTCACCCCGGGTGATGGGAGTGGAACCAGCGAGGCTCCCCTTCCAAACGACTTCTTTGCCAACCTTCCTCCCGGTTTTACCACTCCAGCGTCACTGGATGAAGCGTCGAGGAGAGAAGTGGTCGCGGAAGGTTCTCGGTTGATCAACGAGGTTTAGTCTCTGAAAAATTATTATTTTTGGCGAGTCTTCGTTTGTCGCTTCCATGTTTGACCCTTGATTCGTGTAGGGAATGCGGGTTTTTAATTCAACGCTTGACAGAAGTTTCAGAGAGGCGCTGTAGAAACTCATTAAAAAAAAAGAAAAAAAGAATGGTCGAGTATCTTTGTGGTGGTCGAGTCGCGGGCAATAAGGATCGATCGAGAAGTTTTAAAGTACGAGGTTGACGAAGAAGTGATCATGAGTGAACTATAAGTCGAATAAGTTGCTCGACAATAGTTAGAAGATGTCTTAGATTGATCAGACGGATATTTTGGGAGCCTAACGTTTTGGAAGCATCACGTTTTTGGAAGCACGACGGTTTAGAAGCTCGACGTTTTTGAAGACCGACGTTTCTTCATCACGAAGTTTTCTCGGAAAATCTTCATATCAGTAAAATATTATTCTTGAGACATCATAAGTCGGAAGCAAGATGGGAATTAAGCAGGACGGAAAGCAAGCAAGACGGGATCGAAGCACGACAGGAAAACCCGAAATTAGACAAAAACCCTAATTTCGGTATTATGCAAGTCTTCGATGAAGCCGAAGGATCGGGAAATATTTTTCATCAAGGTCAGAAATACTCTGGAGTTTATTAAAAATATTCAGACCATCAGAACCAGAGCAGAAAAATATTCGGGATTGATCACGGATCAGAAATTTGCCGGAAAGACCGAAATTAGGCAAAATTGATCGAGAAGCTCGAGGTGGCTTGATCTAAGGGATCAGGACGTGGTGGCAACCATCCAACCAGCTGAGTGTCTTCAGAAGCTCGAGGTGTCGCCGTACATGGAAGCAGCACATGCAGCTTGACATGTCGGAGCACGAGGTGTCGCCGCACATGTAACCGATGCATGCTGATCGACATGTAGGGAGTTGTGTGTCGCGACACATGCAATCCACCCATGCAGCAAGCCATCTGGACGTGAGTGGTGTCCTCCTGCATGTGTCTGAGACATGCCTCATGACATGTGTGCCCCGTGTGTCGCCGCGCATGCGACCGGAAGCATGCGGGCTGACACACAGTCGCCGGTGTAGAAACCCATAAAAAAGAAGAAGAAGAATGGTCGAGTATCTTTTGGATGGTCGAGTCGCGGACGATCAGATTGTTTTTGTCTGAACCATGAGTCAAGTATCCTACTAGACAATGGTTAGACAATATGGTATATTTACTCAAAGGACGTTTGAAGCATGACACTTTTGGAAGCACAACAGGAAGACCTGAAATTGGGCGAAAAACCCTGAATTTCGGTATTATGGAATTTTTCGAAGAAGCCGGAAACTCGGGAAATGTTTTCCATCAAGTCAGGATTCATTTGGAGTTTATTAAAAATAATCAGATCATCAGAACGGGCCTCGAAAAATATTGGGATTGATCGCGGGACAAAAAATTCACCGGAAAGGCCAAAATTGGACGAATGGACTGAGAAGCTCGAGGTGGATCGATCTATGAGATCAGGACGTGGTGGCAACTTCCTGGCATGGTATGTGGCAACTACCTGGCATTGTATGTGGCAAGAGAAGCATGAGGTGTTGCAGTAAAAATGATCACAGCATGCGGAGTGACACATAGAAGCACGAGGTGGATCAGCCAAGCACGAGGTGTAGCGATTCATGCGACCGGGCCATGCGGCCAGACATGTGGAGGACGTGGTGTCTCCTTGCACGGATCCAGGCCATGCATCCGAACATCTAGAGAGCGTGGTGTCATCCTGCATGAGACTGAGACATGCAGCCAGCCATGTGGAGCACGAGGTGTCGCCGC
>NC_027751.1:33195446-33196236 GCF_000695525.1 Brassica oleracea var. oleracea
AAAGTCAGTTCAAAACGTGAGAGAGAAAGCAAAGAAAAAAAGATCGAGTTTCGATAGTTTTCGAGCGATTTAGGCAGTTTTCGAGAACAGTTACTCTGCCGATTTCGAGTCATCACCTGGAGAAGGTTCTGTTCAAGTGAAAAGAGATCAGTTCTAGCGGAGACAAGTTCAAGACCAGTCTGGACGTGGGTCTACTTGAGAAGGTCGAGAAAGTGTTCGGATCGCAGAAGTCGGGTTTGGGGTCAAGGCCACGGTCAACCAAAAACTGTGAGTTATAATCGATTGATTGCTGAGTTGTTTTCATGCAGGGTCCCGTTACTTGGAAGTTGGATCATGGCAGGTGGCCGAGTCTAACTGAGTAACGGTTTGAATAATTGAGGTTATGTTGATTGAGTTAATGGCATCCTTGTTATTGTTTGAGAACCGTAGTAGCATGCTAATGGTTAGGTTGATTGGTTAGTTAGCGAATGAGGAAATGCTTAGATGATATCGCTAAGTTGTGGATAGTTAGGTATTCTGGAATTAGTCTTTATGCTAAATTCTAGAATATGATTGATTGTGTTAATTTACGATTAATACTAGGAACCTTGTGTTATTTTTACCGGGTTTATTATTAATCATATTTTGGCCATATAGCATTTGTGTAACCCACAATGCTAGGCATGTTTGAGGTGGAATGTGTTGATTGTGTGGTGATTAATACTAGGAACCTTGTGTTACTTTTACCGGGTTTAGTATTAATCGTATATTGGCCGACAGCATTTGTGTAACCCACAATGCTAGGCATATT
>NC_027751.1:33196262-33197162 GCF_000695525.1 Brassica oleracea var. oleracea
GGGGTCATGTCCTATGGCTGAGTATTACACGACGGTGCAATGTGGCAGTGACTCGAAGGACTGTGGGCCGTCGTGCGGTGACCCGAAGGACTGTGGGCCGTGGTCGATTGAAAGTTCCTTCTTCTGGCCTTTGTGGTAGGAAGATAGGATATTGCCGATAGTGAAGGAGGAACATAACGTCACCAGGGCGCGAGTTAGTTATATATATTAAATCGTGTTTTGTGTTGATAAACCGTAAAATATTTCAAGGTTGAGTTGGTGGTGAGCTAGCATATGCTAGTTATCTTACTATCTTTTTCCAGCTGCGTATTTCTGATATTGCTTATTGTTATTGAATTGGGTTGTTAGGTGCATCTCTCGCTTTAGATTGTTTGGGGTGGTATAGCGAGGGGTTGTAATTGTTAGTTGGGGATTGTAACTCGCTGAGTAATGCTAGATTACTCACTCCTCACTCGTTGTTGTTTCAGGTGACCAGTAGCGAGCTTGTAGAGGTCGCGGGAGGCTAGGCTGGCTGGTGTAGATTTGCATCTTTTTGGTTAAAGCGTTTCAGACTATAAGTATGTACTTTCGCTTTCTTGGCATGCCACCGCTTCTATATTATGTTGTGTGTTTTGAACTATACGATATATAAAATATATAAAGCGAATGTTTTGTGTAAATGCCTTGTTGTTCTGATATTAGCTTTGTCCCGTCAGATCGGAGTACGGGTTGAGAAGCCTTAGGCTTTGGTCTGACGGGACGTGTTAGCGGACGGACTGGCCTAATCACGAATTGCAGTTTCCGTGTCCTTGGCCGGATCGGCCGTTAACCCGTCATGTAGCGCTCCCGATCCTTGGTAGACGGTTGGCCCGTTGGTCATGTTCTTGTTTGATTGTTGGCCGGTGGTTCGACCTATGCCTA
>NC_027751.1:33199400-33201816 GCF_000695525.1 Brassica oleracea var. oleracea
ATCACGATAAAAGATAAGTATCCTCTTCCGAGGATAGACGAGTTGTTAGACCAACTAAATGGAGGTAGTTGGTTTTCGAAGATTGATTTGGCATCAGGGTATCACCAAATTCCTATTGCCAAGTCGGACATCATGAAGACGGCGTTTCGCACGAGATATAGACAGTATGAGTTTGTCGTTATGCCCTTTGGTCTCACCAACGCACCTGCGGCTTTCATGCGTTTTATGAATGAAGTGTTTCACGACTACCTTGACAAGTTCGTGATCATTTTCATTGATGACTTCCTGGTATATTCGAGAAGTAAGGAGGAGCACAAAGAGCATCTGAGACTGGTTATGGAGAGGTTACGGAGAGGTTACAGAATCATAATCTATTTGCCAAGTTCAGCAAGTGCTCGTTTTGGAAGAGAGAGATAGGATTTCTGGGTCACATAGTATCAGGAGAGGGCGTGGCTGCTGATCCCGAAAAGGTCCAAGCCATACAGGAATGACCTCAACCTACCACTGTGATGGAAGTAAGGAGTTTTCTCAGACTTGTGGGCTATTATCAAAAGTTTGTTAAGGACTTTTCCTCCATTGAAAAGCTTTTAACTAAACTTACCGGTAAAGGAGTGCCTTTCTTATGGGTGGAAGAAACCGAGAAGGCTTTCTAGAAGTTGAAGGAAGCTCTCACGACCGCACCTGTGTTAGCCTTGCCCGAGCATGGTAAACCTTACACGGTTTACACGGATGCTTCACGAGTTGGGTTAGGTTGTGTTCTTATGCAAGATGGGTGAGTCATCGCATATGCCTCTTGACAACGACGGAAACATGAGGATAACTACAGTACACATGACTTGGAGTTAACGGCTGTGGTGTTCGCTTTGCGAATTTGGAGATCGTACTTGTATGGGGAAGGAGTGGAGGTATACACGGACCACCAAAGTCTTAAATACCTCTTCACTCAGCCAGATCTCAACCTGCGCCAGCGTAGGTGGATGGAGTTTGTGGCAGAATATGATATAAGGATTCGCTACCATTCTGGTAAAGCGAATGTTGTTGCAGACGCCTTAAGTCGAAGAAAGTTGGACCCAGATTTAGAGAAAGAAGTGGAGCTGTTGAACCAAGAATTGAAACAAGTAAAGTTGGTCGTTTTGGAAGGACAAGCGAGCGAGCCATTGGGACTTCAAGCAGTGAACCAGGCCAGCTTGATTCAGAGAATTCGAGAAGAACAACTTAAGGATGAGAAGCTATTGAAGATTGCTGAGGAACTCAAAGGACAAGGTGGGCCAAATAGTGCTGGATACTACTTGACGGAGGATGGAACCTTGCTAATTAATGGGAGGATCACGGTTCCTAAAGAACAAGGGCTGAGAGATGAGATACTAAGGATTGCTCATCATTCTTTACTTAGTATCCATCCTGGAAGTTCGAAGATGTACCGAGACGTGAGAAGATACTATCATTGGCCGGGAATGAAGAGATCAGTGGCGCAATGGGTTGCACAGTGTGCAACTTGTCAACAAGTCAAGGTCGAACACCAAGTTCCAAGAGGATTATTGCAGAGTCTTCCGATACCTCAATTGAAATGGGACTCTATTTTCATGGATTTCATCACTGGATTACCCACTGCTCCAAGTAGATCGAACAACTCGATATGGGTGATAGTGGATAGGTTAACCAAGGTTACACACTTGTTGCCTATGCGGGACACTGATAAAGTTGAAGTGTTGGCCGAGCTGTACATCGACCAAATTGTGAAGCTACATGGTGTACCCTCATACATCGTCTCAGATCGCGATCCAAGGTTCACGGCATCATTCTGGGAAGCACTGCAAGAAGCCTTGGGAACTAAACTATTCAGAAGTACGGCGTTCCATCCAGAAACAGATGGCCAAACGGAGAGAACCATTCGGACCATCGAGGACATGCTTCAGATTTGTATTCTCGATTGGGCAGGAACTTGGGAGAAGCATTTACCGTTGGTCGAGTTCTCATATAACCACAGTCATCATTCGAGCATACGGATGTTACCTTATGAAGCGTTATACGGAAGGCCATGCAAAACGCCTATGTGTTGGACGGAAGTTGGCGTAAGAAGAATGTTTGGGTCACCTATCGTTCAGGAAACCATGATTAAGCTGGAGACCATTCAGGCCAACATGAAAAAGGCTCAGGACCGTCAGAAGAAGTACGCAGACCAGTCAAGAAGAGAGGTAACTTTCGAGATAGGAGATTGGGTCTATTTGAAGGTTACTGCACAGAAAGGGAAGGACAGATTTGGCAAGGCCGGGAAATTTGCGGTCAGGTTCATTGGTCCGTACAAGATCATCAGGAAAGTTGGTGAGGTAGCTTACCGTTTGGATCGCCAGAGGATATGCATCTACATCCTGTATTTCATGTTTCCATGCTTCGGAAACATATACGGGATCCAAGT
>NC_027751.1:33202008-33202449 GCF_000695525.1 Brassica oleracea var. oleracea
TGGAAGAAGGAGGCCCCTCAGAACCTTAGAATTCGAGGACGAATTCTGTTAAGGAGGGGAGAATGTAGAAACCCATAAAAAAAAAAGAAGAATGGTCGAGTATCTTTTGGATGGTCGAGTCGCGGACGATCAGATTGTTTTTGTCTGAACCATGAGTCAAGTATCCTACTAGACAATGGTTAGACAATATGGTATATTTACTCAAAGGACGTTTGAAGCATGACACTTTTGGAAGCACAACAGGAAGACGAGAAATTGGGCGAAAAACCCTAAATTTCGGTATTATGGAATTTTTCGAAGAAGCCGGAAACTCGGGAAATATTTTCCATCAAGTCAGGATTCATTTGGAGTTTATTTAAAATATTCAGATCATCAGAATGAGCGTCGAAAAATATTGGGATTGATCGCGGGACGAAAAATTCACCGGAAAGGCCAAAATTG
>NC_027751.1:33203858-33205932 GCF_000695525.1 Brassica oleracea var. oleracea
TTGTTAGTTGGGGATTGTAACTCGCTGAGTAATGCTAGATTACTCACTCCTCACTCGTTGTTGTTTCAGGTGACCAGTAGCGAGCTTGTAGAGGCCGCGGGAGGCTGGGCTGGCTGGTGTAGATTTGCATCTTTTTGTTTAAAGCGTTTCAGACTATAAGTATGTACTTTCACTTTCTTGGCATGCCACCGCTTGTATATTATGTTGTGTGTTTTGAACTATACAATATATAAAATAAATAAAGCGCATGTTTTGTGTAAATGCCTTGTTGTTCTGATATTAGCTTGTCCAAGCTAACACAACGTCAGATCGGAGTACGGGTTGAGAAGCCTTTGGCTTTGGTCTGACGGGACGTGTTAGCGGCCGGACTGGCCTAATCATGAATTGCACTTTTCGTGACCTTGGCCGGATCGGCCGTTAACCCATCATGTAGCGCTCCCGATCCTTGGTAGACGGTCGGCCTGTCGGTCATGTTCTTGTTTGATTGTTGGCCGGTGGTTCGACCTATGCCTAGAACGGTCCGGGGGTGTTACAGTCAGTGTGGCTCGATATTACTGGCCGAAGGTTTCTATAAATACCCAACTCTCCCTTCAGTTTCAGACATTCATTACCACACCAAAGCCACTCCAAAAACGTGAATAGAGAGAGAGAGAGAAAAAGAAAGTGGGTGATTTTAAAGTATGGTCGATTCTGAAGACCGATACTCCATCGAGAAGGCCAGTTCTGTCCATTCGACGATTATCTAAGATTGTGACGCGGAAGCTCTGCCCAAATCAATCCGTCCAAGCCAGTCATATTCTTTGATGATCAAGTGGAGGTGCTGTCCGGAGTTAGTTTAGTTCCACGGGTTCAGATCAGTCGAAGTTCTGCTCGATACTCCGCCGGGAAGTCCGAAGAACTGTCCAGAAGCTAGAGGAGGTTCTGTCCGAGTCCAGATCAGCCTGTTGAGGCCTGTCAGTTTCTTCATGGTGAAGTCGAGGTTGTGTCCAAGAGAAGATTAGTCCAGTCCACTCCAATCAAGACGTTCATCTTGGGTTTTGGCCAAGTTTTTTCCGATCAGCTAGCTGCTTATCGGCAAAGAACACTGTGAGTTATAATCAATTGATTGCTGAGTTGTTTTCATGCAGGATCCCGTTACTTGAAAGTTGGATCCTGGCAGGAGGCCGGGTATAACTAAGTAACGGTTTGACTAGTTAGTAATTGAGGTAATTGTGGGAACCGAAATTCACACCGTCGATTATAATAAATAATAATGGAGGAAAACCGAGTGAACCCGTTTTTCCTTGAAGGTCCGAATTCTCTGCGTAATCACTTTAGAACGATAAAAAGATAGATAATCGCTCAGAGGCATTTTATTGAATAGTATGAATTCAAGATTTCTCCGAGAGGAGTAGAGATATGCTAACTATCGGAACAACAGGACAAGAGGCGGCCAAGACGTCCTAAGCCTTGCCGTGCTAGTCTAACCACCTAAGCCATAAGTTCTCTAAGCTAGCAGGAGTTCTCTAAGTCTAAATTCTCGCCATCCCTTTTCTTCTGCTCCTGTGCTCCTTATATAGTCGCTCTAGGTCGGTGGCCCATCCTTCGCCTTTGGGCCCAAGTCTATCTCTTTCGGGTATATTCCATTTTTCATCGATCTTGATAGTTATCCTCGAATCTTTACATTTATCTTTGGAAACTTACCATTTATCGTATTTCTGCGAGTTAGGACAAACCGTCATAACTTTTATGGCCTCGAATCCCTTCTGATAGCGTAGATGGGCCTCTAGACCAGTCTGGATCCTTGCAGACCGTTCTTAGGCCTTTTGGCGTTTATACGATTTCTCGGTTTTGGTCATAAAACTTCGAGAATAACTTTAATCGAAACGAAACGAGTAGTATATGGTCCCGAAGGTCGGATATCACAGCTATACAGAAGATATGGGAGTCGAAGTAAGTCGGACAGGCCGGGATCAGGTCGAGCTCTCCGGCGAGTGGCTTTTGTGCGGGATTCGCTCATTTGTTCACTTCCGATCTTTCTTTCAGTGAATGTTTTGCGAGAAATCCATGAATAAGAAATAATCATAGCCGTTGA
>NC_027751.1:33251596-33252721 GCF_000695525.1 Brassica oleracea var. oleracea
GCGCCAAGTCGCGGACTTTAAATCGGAAAGAACCAGGTGGTAATCGCCCACATGCAAAACGAGAGCCGATCAGTCGTCGCACAGCCTTAGAGCCGAAAGTAAACCTAGGTCTTGCCCTAAACAGAGTCCTACTGGTCCACTAACATCTCAAGACATGATACGAGATCTTAAAAACATGTTCCATCGTCTATATCTAATACGCTCACGAAACTTTGCGAAACTCCTAAACGTTTCCGAACACCCTCGTTCAGTAAGAGCAAACGAACAAGACGATAAACTAAGAGTTAAGATACGAAGTGACCACTCATATCTTTCCCTCACACTTGGCAGAAGTATAAACTAAAATGCACAGAATGTCAATCATTCATCATATATATAGAAGCCGTAAAAAACGGCTAGGACCCAAAGCCACCAAACGGCCGGTCTCAAACACATAGTTCACATAGCCTCGCAAGGCCATAACACACACAAATCAAATACGGCCACACTCGGCCTAGATACATCAAACCTCGAAATAAAACTAAGGGAAATAATCCCAACAATCCTCAAAACTCGAAGTCGAGGAACCCGGACATGGAGATCCTGAACGACCTCACGGGCCTCTAGGGAATCAGAATGTCTTGCGAAGGTGGAGGCGAGCCGCAAAAAGCTTTGTAGTACGCATCCTTTGCTTCTTCCTCAACTTCAAACTCTTCTTTCGGGGTGATCACCTCACTGGCAGAAGAGTCACCCGAAGATGAGTGTGAGGAAGAATTCCTCTTTAAAGATGCTTTTCTTGAAGACATTTTCTTTGAGCAAAGAGAGATCTTGGAGAAATCTCTTCTTAAGGGAAGAAGTGAGTAAAGAATTTGAAAAAATTACTTCCCTTACTTATACAATTTTTTCATTTTTACTATTCACCTTCGATCTTTCGACAAATGATTACGTCTAAATTCCACCTAGAACAGACCATACCGCAAGCCAGAACCTAACACCCAGGTCCACGGATCCTAGCTAGCTGGGGGGCTAACTGTTGGGGTCAAAATCGGTCACGACGGAATCGATGTCCGAAAGTCCTTAGAAAAACTGAATCTCAGTTAAAACTTCAAAAGCCGAGAAAACGAACAGCCGAAACGGATCGCCCGG
>NC_027751.1:33252829-33269613 GCF_000695525.1 Brassica oleracea var. oleracea
GCCAGCTCGCCCGGCGAGCACGGCCGTGTTGCTGGTCGACTCGCCGGCGAGCTCAGACGCAACACGAGCCAGCTCGCACGGCGAGCACAGCCGTGTTGCCGGTCGACTCGCCGGCAAGCTCGGCCGTGACACGGGCCAGCTTGCCCAGCGAGCACGACCGTGTTGCCGGTCGGCTCTCCGGCGAGCTCGATCGTGCCACGGATCGGCTCGCCCGGGGAGCGCGGCCAATTCTCCATGGACCATTTCAAACCCGGTCCCATCCCATAACCATGCATCTTCGTCCGAAGTTTCCGTAACTCAGTCTTCGGGTCCGTGGATACGACACTAATTTTCCGTCTAAAAAACATCGTCGAAAGTATTCGGGAAGTTGAGAAGGTTATGTCTCTCGAACAGTTTCCTATTCTTCGTAGTAGAGCAGGTTACGGTTAACTTAACACCAACTGCCTCGGCTATGCGCATTTTTCCGTTTTTACTATCGAGCTGCGACTCGACTAGGTTAGAACTTAGGTGGCTAGACTAGCGAACATACCGACAGCTCTCGTGGCCTAGGATCTTACCTGTTGTTCACGCTCAAACGCGAATTCGGAAATAAGACCTCTTTGTTCTCTTTTCGCTCTTTTACGATTTATTACTTTCGAATCTTTCATATTGATTGTGTTGTACGTGGCACAATAGATAACCGGGACCTTCAGGGAAGGCTAGGTTAACTTGGCTTTCCTCCGATTAACAAAACTCGACGGTGTGATCCTCCTCATGCCTCTCGCCTAGGACTCCTTATATACTGGCTCCTAGGTCGGTTTGCGCTTTTCCTCTTCTGCCTTAAGCCGTCATAGCGTAAAAATGGAGATATTCCACTTTTTCCGATCTTCGTAATTATCTTCAAAATTTCGTATTTATCCGTGGAAACTTGACATTTATCTTTCCTTGCGAACCAAGAGTAAACCGTCATGCGGCTTATTACGGCCTCTTTCGATAAAGAATGAACTTTCCGCGGTTTTTACGGTGAAGTTTGATCGATGACTTAGAATGGTGGGAAACGTTAACTGGGTTCGCTACGGTCTTCTGGAGATAGCATCGAAGGGTAGACGAGAATGCATGGACTAATGTTGTATCGTCGTTTCGGAAGAGCTCAGTCGCTGCGTAGCGATCGAGCAGAACGGACGCTCGGTCGCTACAAAGCGACCGAGCTTCAGCTCGAGCTCGGTCGCTACGTAGCGACCGAGCGGAACGAATGCTGGATCGCTACGTAGCGACCGAGCTTCGGCTCAAGCTCGGTCGGTAACGAATGCTCGGTCGCTACGTAGCTACCGAGCTTTGGCTAGAGCTCGATCGTTCGCTACGTAGCGACCGAGCGGAATGAACGCTCGGTCGCTACGTAGCGACCGAGCTTTGGCTCGAGCTCGGTCGCTACGTAGCGATCGAGCGGAACACGCGTTCGGTCGCTGCGTAGCGACCCTTTTCGAGCTCTTGTCGGATGTCTCGTGTTTCCTCCCCAAAGCTTTCCTTAAGGAAGAATCTATTTCAAAAAATTATTTGTCGAAGAAGGTTTTTCGTTTTCTTCTTCGGACGTTTTGAATGTTAACTTCGTCGTAACCGTTTTTGACCCCAACACCACTCACTTGGAAATTAAAACCGAGGCAGAGAGTTACTTCTCAGAGTTTCTCAACCGTATTCCTTCTAACTTCATGGGAGCTACAGTCTATGAGCTGAGGGACCTTTTTGATTTTGAATGTACTACTGAAGACTGCAGCCACCTGCAAGCTGATGTCACAGCGGAGGAGATCAGAGAGGTGCTCTTCGCCATGCCTTCAAACAAATCCCCGGGCCCAGATGGTTCCCATGCGAGTTTGTCAAAGCTAGCTGGTCAGTAATCTCTCAGGACTTCACAATTGCGGTTCAATCAGTGTTTCAGTTTGTGTTTCTTCCGAAAGGTATTAACTCAACAATATTAGCCCTTATCCCTGAGAAGACTGATGCGCTGGAAATGCGAGATTATAGAACCATTGCTTGTTGCAATGTGCTATATAAGGTTGTGTCTAAAATCCTTGCCAATCGACTGAAGACTTTATTACCGAGAATCATAGCTGAAAACCAATCTGTGTTTGTGAAAGGAAGATTGCTGATGGAAAACGTTCTATTGGCGTCAGAGTTAGTGAAAGACTATCACAAAGAGGAGATTTCTCCACGCTGTGCGATGAAAATTGACATCTCAAAGGCGTTTGACTCGGTTCAGTGGTCCTTCCTTCTAAACAGTCTGTCGGTGATGGGTTTCCCTGAAAGGTTCATTCACTGGATCAGGTTATGTATCACCACCCCCTCCTATTCGGTTCAAGTAAATGGTGAACTCGCGGGGTATTTTCAGAGTGCTAGCGGATTGAGACAGGGATGTTCTCTCTCACCTTATATCTTTGTGATTTGTATGAACGTTCTGTCCCTAAAAATTGATAAGGCGGTGAGAGACAAGAAGTGTGGGTTTCACCCCAGGTGCCAGTCTCTGTCGCTCACTCATCTTTGTTTCGCGGATGACCTAATGGTGTTTGTGGAGGGTTCTAAGGAATCTGTTGAAGGGGCTCTGGGTGTTTTTGAGGAATTTACAGTTTGGTCGGGTCTCTCCATCAGCTTAGAAAAGTCCACAATTTATATGGGAGGTGTATCTGAAGTGGAGCAGAGTCGGATTCTCATAAACTTCCCGTTTGCTGTGGGAGAACTCCCAGTCCGCTATTTGGGTCTTCCCCTGATGACTAAGGCTATTAGAAGGCAAGACTACATGCCACTGCTTGAGAGGATCAGAGGTCGCATATGTTCTTGGACTAGCCGATTCCTCTCGTACGCTGGACGACTGCAGCTCATTAGGTCGGTCTTAATGAGCATTGTAAATTTCTGGGGAGCGGCGTTCAGATTGCCTGGCCAATGTTCCAAAAAGATAGAACAACTCTGTTCAGCATTTCTCTGGTCTGGTCTGGAACTAAAGTCGACAGGAGCTAAAGTGGCTTGGAAAGATATATGTAAGCTGAAACAAGAAGGAGGGTTAGGCATCAGAGCTTTGAAGGAAGAAAATAAGGTGCAAGGCCTGAAACTAATTTGGAGATTGCTAGCTGGAGATTCTCTCTGGGGAAAGTGGATCAAGTCGAACCTGCTTAAGAAAAACAGTTTATGGGAGATCAGTCTCACTTCTCAAGCAGGCTCTTGGATCTGGAGAAAACTCTTAAAGCTTCGAGATGTAGCAAGAACGTTCCACATGAAAGAGATTGGTAATGGCCGTCACACCTCGTTTTGGTATGATAAATGGTCCAATTTGGGTGTGATGTCGGAGTTGCTGGGGACTCGGGGGGTGATTGATTTGGGAATTCGGCGTGAAGCCACAGTAGAAGAAGTACTGCAAAAGGAACGGAGAAGAAGAAGACACAGAAGTGTCATATTAAATGAGATTGGAAAAGAGTTGGAGCACATTAAAGAGAAACAGAGATATATATGAAGTAAAGGATGTTGATTTGTGGAGAAGGGACTCAGGGCTCAAACCTAAGTTTTCAAATCACGAGACGTGGAAGTTGATAAGAGCAAATGGTGATCAATGCGCTTGGGGAAGATGTACTTGGTTCCTTCAGGCAACGCCGAAATTTGCGTTCCTGACCTGGCTAGCTATGCGTGACAGATTAGCTACCATGGACCGGGTATCAAGTTGGAGCCAAGAGGCTGACACAACTTGTATCCTATTCAAAAGCGCCCCTGAATCGCGTAATCATCTTTTCTTTGAGTGTTCTTTTGCTTTAGAGCTATGGGAACACCTCATGAGAGGAATATTACGCAGTTCGTACTCTGCTAAATGGGATGATCCCTTAAGGTTACTTACTGATTCGGGCATGGAAAAGAAGAAACGCTTTTGTTTTCGCTACACCTTCCAAGTGACATTGTACTCCTTGTGGAGGGAACGAAACAAGAGGAGACACGGTGAGCAAGCTCTGCCGGTAAGGGTTTTATCTAAGCTCACTGACAAGGCTGTTCGTAACAAGCTCAGCCTGATTCAGTTGAAGGTGAGAACGTTTTGCAGTACTGGTTTGCTACTAGAGTGTAAATATGAGGTTGCTTGGACAGGAACTTTTGTTCCTTTTTTGAAGATGGTGTATAGGGAAAGGGATAGGAGTAGATTTTCTTTCATATAAAGGTCCACTTGATGTAAAAATGTTTTTTTCATGACTAAAATTTAGCATTCATTCAAAAAAAAAGAGTTGATCAACAAATCAACATGTCTACCTGTGATCATTGCAACAATCGACATCTTAAGAATTTTGTTTGTTTTGTTAAAAAAGAATGTCTCTACTCAATTGTCCTTAACATATAAAGTCAAAGCTGAGAATCTGAATGAAGCAGACTTTGAACTTAACAAGTCACCAACAGATTCAAGTACTGCTAAAGAGGAGAAAAACTCGTTTTACTGAGGAGAAGAACCAGCTAATGTTTTTGGTGAGATGCAAAGTGAGAAGAAGAAAGAAAAAATTAAACAAGTCAAAGTTGATGGGGATGCCTATGATGCTGATACCAAGATCTATGGAGAAGAGAATAGAAACAATATGTTAAAGGTTTCTATGCTTGGAGATGTTAAGAAGAGACAAAATTTTTAGAACAAAACTTTGTTGAAGGCGACTTTCGAGATATGTGCAATGAAGCATAACTTATCAAATCGGATAGAGAACTTTGGTATATTAGATGCGCTGATAATGCATGCATTTAGGGTGTTCAAGCAGAGTGTTTGAGGGATTCTACATATTTCATTATCAAAAAGTATGTCGGTAAACATACATGTGCACCTTCAAGTAAAACCAAAGGGGGTAAGACTGCTTCAGTCAAAACTATAGTCTATCTGATTATACATAAGTATGAAGGTGTTAAGGAAGGGCAAAAATGCAAAAATCTAATGATATAATACAAAATATGCGTATGAATCATGGATGTGAGATCACATATTCTTTAGCATGGGATGCGCGTGAATTCACGGTCAATGCAGTTAGAGGTATTCCAAAGAGAAGTTAAGGAAAAATACCGAAATACTTGCACATGCTGAGAGAAGCTAGTCCGGTACACATTAATCGTATTAGAATGACAGAAATGTGATATTTCGGTAATATCAGTTTGGCAATTGAAAATTACCTAAGGGAGGCTGATGTGCAAAAATGGGCTAGATGTCAATTCCCTGGATACAAATATGAAATAAGCAAAACCAATCCTGCTGAATCTATCAACTCTACTTTGGTTCAACGAGAGAGCATCCAGTCATTCATTTGTTGGACAATGTCAACACAGTTGTTTTATAAGTGTAAGAAACTGATTTTAAAGCATAAACATCCCCTGACGAAAGATGTGGAGAAAAAGATTGATAGGAGAACCCAGAAAGGCAAAACATTTTCAGTTTACCCTATCAATGATGGTCGATTGCTTGTTAGAGGTGATAAAATTGACTGCTTAGTTGATTTGGGTAGACAGACTTGCTCATGTGGAAAGTATGACCTGATGAAGATCCCTTGTATGCACGCAATTAAAGCTGGTTTTCATTTTAGTAAAGAGCCACACACATTGACTGATTTGGTGTACACGACATGATCGTGAAAAGAAGCTTATTAGGAAATCATAAATCCTATTGATTTTCTTAAGGATGTTTCTTCTACACCAGAAAATGTTAAGAAAGTCAAAGTGATACCACCAGACAAAGAAGATCAGTTGGAAGGGAAATAAAACACATATATAAAACCGTTGAAGACCAAATTTGGTCATTGCAAACATCACAAAAGAGGCAGCTTCGCAAGTGTAGTAGATGTGGTATTAGTGGGCACAACAGAGAAACTTGTGAAATAACAATATAGTCAGTCACAAATGGTAAAGGACAGCTTATATAGCCAGTTAATTTATTTTGTTTCATGCTCGATTTATTTGTGTTTCATGCAAGTTTTTTTTGTGTTACAGGATTCAAGTTCTTGTGTGCAAGTGATGGTAATGGCCAACTTATTTCAAAGTGCAAGTAGTGCATTGTTATCATGTTTTGTTTGGTTTTTGCTTCTAAAAACTTTCAACTCTGTTTTCAGTTTTATTGTTATACATTGCTATCATTTTCATATGCTTTTTGGTTCTAAAATCTTTGAAGGTTATTGTCAGTTTCATTGTTATACATTGTTCTACATTGCTATCATGTATGTTTTGTATGTTTTTTGCAATGATGTTTTCAGTTTCTTAGACAACAAAGAATGAACAAAACTCTAAGAACCTCAAAATCGTCTTATTCATAGTAAGAACAAAACACTAAGAACCAGAAAATCGTCATATTCATTGTAATAACAAATCACTAAGAACCAAAAAATCGTCATATTCATTGTAAAATTAAAATACTAAGAACCAATAGAGTAATTTTATTCGTTCTTGGCTTCTTAATTTTCCAAAAAGCCATAGAATGCTTCATAAACGACCTACTTTAAGGGAATTTTTCTGTTTCCTAACTTCTTCATCCACTGTCCTTTTCAAACTCTTTTCAGATCTTCAATCTCTTCTGAAATTCTCCCTTACTCAGCCTCTACCCTTTGAATCTCATCAAGCAAAACTTCATCGACCCACTTAAATAAATGGTTTTCCTGCTTTCGCTACATAAAAACCCAAATGAAAATCAAAACAAATCAGGACTATGGAAAAACAATGTGAAAAATAAATCGAATATATGGCAAAAGAAAGGGATAGCAAATCGAAACTATGAACAAACGAATTGGACAAAATCGATAACATGTAACCCAATTTCGCATCTATAGAATCTTTTGTAAGAGTTCTCATCGGTTTTTGAAAAGAATATTACAACTCTATTCCCACACCGGCATGTAGAAGGAACTCCTTCATAGAATCGCTCGTGCGTCGCCATGCTTGAGAGAAAAGAGTTTGGAAGTTTCAGAGAAAAGACGATTCAGAAAAATGGTGGCTATCGGGGATTTTGGTCTTATAAATATCAGGTATTAGGTTAATGTTGGATCTCAGTTGGGTCGGGTTTGTGGCTGACGTTGATCAAAAAATGGTGTGTATGAGAAACATAGTTTAGAGTATTGTGTTTCAACGAACATAAGGGTCGTGTACTTGTTTGTGGCTGAAGACAAAAAGGGTTTTAATATATATGAGACACAAAGATTTTATTACTAGTTTAAAGGATTGTTTTAGTGTTGTTTCACCTTAGTTATTCTATTTGTCTAGTTTATGGTCTCGTTTAGGGTATGTTTAGGGTCTCGAATAGGGTTTAGGTCTCGTTTAGGGCATGTTTAGGGTTTATGTTATGGTTTGTTTATGGTCTCATATAGGGTTTGTATAGGTCTAATTACACACATTTTTAAGCATAAAGTTACAGAAGTTGTGTATCATTCATAAATTTATTTTTTGTTCATAAAATCAGAATAAAAACAAAAAGTTATACATTAGATTAAGCATTCAAGCATTCTTGTTCCTATAAATCAGAATAAAAGCCAAAGTTATACATTTGACCAAGAATTCTCACAGAATATCCTCTACAACCGAAGAAACAAGACACTCTAGAAGTACATACTTTGGCATCCAATCAACCAATTCCGAGTCATTAGATGCTTCCCAAATATCCCACAAAACTATGTGGCGAGCTTGTTTGATGCTATCATCATTCACCAAGGACAACTCAAATCCAAGAAAATGGCACTCAATGAACTTAAATGCATAAACACCACAATCTAATACACTATTATTCAGTTTCCCCACAGGGACATAGGAAACACTATATGCAGTGACATCGAAATCCTTCGGTATCTTGGCTGAGCTGCCTTGACAATACGAGGAACAAGGTTTGATAACGCATCCAACTCCTTGTACATTTTTATACCTGAGCAGTCAAACACATATCAATGCTCCTGGTTACGAAGCTGATGCACTAAGCGATCTAATGATTCCCACTGACATGGATAGGGACATACAACCGATCCACATCTAAATTCCATATCTCTTGTGTCCTTCCATGTGGTGGAAGGATCCCTTTACCGTACTGCAGTAACAAATTATGAAGCGCGTACTTTCTTTTATCCACGAAGAAACTCGTGTACTCTTTTTTAATCATATTGGTGAAAACGACTGTCACGAAAGCGACACAATGAGGTTTCTATCGTTTCAGAGTTGTTCTCTCTTGGAATAAGTACATTATGGTGTCAATCTCCTGCATATTTTGATGATGTTAGCATAAAAAATGTATGTAAAACACAAATGGAAATTAATAGTATCTAAGGTTAACTGAGTTATGAAGCCACTCAAATGGTGGATCCATAAGACGATTAGCAACCTCAAAATCTAAAATAGTAGGTCCAATCGGTAGACCTCTGAAACTGAGACCAATAATACAAACTAATAAATAATCCTTTTTCTTTAAAAAACACATATATGATAGAAGAATGAGAATTTACTTGCGTGGGGGAAGTTGACCAATTTCTTACTTTGTCCTAATCCTCGTCACACACAAACACCAATGTAGAATCTGGTTCTGCTTCTCCGGCTCTATTTGCTCATCATGTAACTGCAGTGTGGACATGTTGAAGGGTCTAGATTTCCTTGTGTTTTTTACTTTAACTTAAGAAGGATCATAACCTTAAATTTATCTTGGACAGGTCCTTCAATTCTTGTGTACTCAATCGAAAATCAAAATCATTAGTTTCTATTTCAACATTTTTCTCATCCTATTCAATAAAAACAAAAAAACATATAAGCAACAAGAACCATATAACATGCAATCATAACACCAACAAAACATTACATTCACATAGTTTCCATTACACAAACATTCAAGCCTATTACACATCCCGTACATAATAAACAAACCTATTACACAAACTTTTCCCATTGCATAGTACAATTCCAAAACTGTTACATATTATTACACAATGAAAATGAAAAGCTCCAGCAGCCTAGCTCCAGCAGCCTAACTCAAGCATCCTAGTTCCAAATGCATCACGTTCTACACTTTCTCTTAGGTAGTAAATTTTTCTTTGCTGGAGCTTCATCGACTTTTTTCTTTGCTGGAGCTTGATCAGCTTTTCTCTTATGTGGAGCTTGTTTGGCTTTGCTAGGATCACTTGCTTCACCACTAAAAGTGAAAGCTTCCCTGAGCTGTGAAACCTCATTCTCCATCTTCCCTCTCCTCTTTGTAAAACCATTCTCCATCTTCTCCATTTGCGTACTGAGTCTATCCCCAAGGAAGTGACAGATGTGTATATGAGACCCTCAGTGAAACTCGTAGTTTCAGGATCAAGAGTCGTTTATTTTTGCTGCAGGTCGCTGACACATCAACTTCTTCTTTCTTGTCTTGGCTCCTTCATCATGAATCTTTCTCTTGCCTTTTCCTGCAACATTAACCGAAGAGGCCTCCACGTCTGCTACAACATCAGTATCATCAACAATCTCATTAGCTTCTGACTCTATATCCTCTTTTTCGGCTTCCTCCATTTCAGTTTCTTCTTCTATAACTTTCCATTCTGTCTTGCTCCAATCATTTGGTTTGGCTCCAATTGTTTTACATTTTGCGGTTATTACTAAAATGCAGCCACGGTTAGCTACGGTTTTTTCGTGGCTTTTCTGAAAGGGTTTTAATATCGGTTTTCCCCTTTCTTCTCAACACTTAGACAAAAACACAAACTCTCTCGTGAGTCGCCACCGACAAAAACACTCGTCCTCTCCGATTCAAAGCCTCTCCGTCTCCGATTTGAAGCCTCGCCGTCTCCAATTCCAAGCCGCGACGGCTCTCGTTCCCTTCTCACATCGCTCAAGGCAACCCTCTATATCTCTTTCCGAGAAACGTCTCGTTTCGATTTAGGGTTTCGGTTACTTTTTTTTTATTACGTTTTTTATTTCCTTAGTGTTTCGATTTAGCGGTTTCAATCTATGTCACTTGAATGTTCTTATTGCATGTTTAGTTTTTGTTTCTGATTTAGGGGTTCGATTTCTTTCGGTTGTTACTGTCTATTTGTTCCTTAGGGATTCGATTTCTCTAGGTTGTATCTGTCTTAGAGTTGTCTCTGTTTCTTAGTTTGTCTCTGTCTCTCTTATTTTTTTTTTCTGTCTTTCTTATTTCGATTGTATAAGATTCTAACTAATGGTTCTTTTTCTTTGGTTGTGATCAAATGAACTCAACAATAGTACCTGGGACAACTGCTGCGCCTCTCCTATGCCTCCTGGTGCTACTGGACCGGCTTTAATTTGAACCATGCTGCTTCCTCTTCTCGTTCCAATAGCTACTCGCAAATGACCTTCAATGCCATGCTCAATTCACCTGCTAGGCTATCACAGCCCCATCTCCATCCAGATAAAATCAATGGAGCTTTATGGTAAGATTATATTTGGTCTCCATCTCTTTCTTAGATAGGATTGTTTTTGTTATTTGAATTATGGCTGTGATTGCTTAGGATAGTTTATGTTTAGGATTGTTACTTATGATAGTTTATTTTTTAGGATTGTTTTTTGATTGTATTGTTTCAGTTACTGATGTTTGTTATCATTTTAGGTTTGGTATTGACCCATCTGTCAACTCTTTCATCCGAGCAACTTGGCAAGGATACTACATGGGGCCTTGGAGAGTTGGAGGAAGGTTCCTGATGAAAGGAGGGAATCATGGTGGCAAAGGTTTATGGTAAGCGACTAGTGTACATTGTATATGCCGCTTACATGTTTTTAAATCATTTACTGTTTTGAGCAAAATTTCTATTGGGACTCTTGAGTTTAATGACTTGGTCTACGGTCTATGGAAGAAAGAAACATGGACAACCATTGGTGAAAGGATAAGCAAGAAGAAGAGGCAACACAAGAAGCCAAATTATATCAATGATGCTGACTGGACACTCCTGCTGGAGAATTGGCGACCGATGCAGCTAAAAGGAAGAGCAAAAAGGCTGCAAAATCTCGCAAGTCTGATACTGTGCGTAAAGATTGTCACAAGCATAATGTAGGACCTAGGTCTTTTGCAAGGATAGAGTATAACATGGTATCTTTCCATGTCTATACTTTTAAATATTTTTCTTTTTCTAATATGTTGTAAAATATGTTACTTTATTGCAGATGGTTGCGTCTGGTACTAATGAACGACCATCATACACTGCCTAGTCAGGGCGACACACACCCGACCAGATGAGACTTTTTTGGACTATCGTGCTGAAGAGCTGGTTACTCAAGCAGAGATGGAAGGCACACAGCTCTCTAACACTGAAGGATCACCGGGAGTCCAACTGCATCATCTACTCCTTCTCGCCTCAAGTTAAACAAAGCTTATCTGAAGGTATGTTTACTTAAGATTTCAATTCTATTAATTGTTTTATGTTCTGATATGTATGTAGAATTAGATATGACTTAGAGCTGCTTAAGAATGTGGTTTACAATGTCTTATGCTATGTTCTGTTTATCTACAGTCTTGACTTTAAGCTGAGTTGATTAAAATTGTTTTATGTTATGTTCAAGTTGGTGTTGGTTTTGACTGTTTTCCCTTTCCCCTCACAGAATGCTAAGGGTAAGAGGGGGCATGTTTATGGACTGGGCAGTGCCCAATACAGGGAGTATACACCTTCTTCACGCGTCCCTAATGGTCTTGCCCGCAACCTGGAGCTGGAGATGCGTGTGGGCGGTCTTGAGACAAGCCTCCAAAGTGTCACTGCTGATATTGCTGAGGTGAAGCAGGATGTGTCTGAGATGAAGCAGGACTTTGCAGCAACAAGAGATGGAATCAATCAGCTCCTCCAAACGCTTCGGCCCCAACAAGCACCTACTGGACAGACTTCTGCTCAGCCTCAAGCCCCAACTACTCAGCCTTAACCTGTCAATGGCATTTAGAAGTAGATTGTTCATCCTGTCTTCTCTTTTGTCACAAGGTTCATCAAACTCTAGCTGGTCTTTTGGTAGACTCTTTAACTATGTCATTTGTAGAGTCTTCTTAGACTCTTTAAAACTCTTCTACCTTGTAAATTATCTATGTTTTAGTAATGTTGAACCTACTCTTTTATATATATGTAACTTCTGTTTTCATTGAATGTGCAATGTTTTAATATTTGAATGGAAATATAACTTGTAAAAATTGGCAAATTAAAACTAATCAAAAGAAAACCATTTACAAAAGTGGCTATAAAATAGCCACAATAACAACAATGGCTTTAACATGGCTAAAGAATACCACGTGAATAACTGTGGCTTCATATAGCCAGTAAGACGTAGTGGAAAAACCGTGGCTGCGATATCCACTTTAAAGTAGTGGTAAAACCGTGGCTATAATAGCCACTAAGTATAGCAACGTTTATTGATGTTGTTATCGTGGCAATATAAGCCACGAAAACAGCGTGGTAAAACCGTGGCTACTAGCCATGTTTAGCCACACCTTTTTTCCAGCCACGAGGCTATAGCCACGGTAAATTTCCTTTCCAAAAGTGTGGCTCTTTTCTTTGTAGCCACGAATTTCTGCTCTATAGCCACGAAGTTGTAGTGGCTATGCGGTAGATTTCTACTAGTGGTTTTTCCATTCTATTTTGGAAAATTTCTCTTTATTCAATCAGATTTTAGTCACCAACTTTAGGATATGGTAATTAATGAAATAAAAGTGGGCAAAGAATCGGCATCCAAAATCCAAACCCTAACCGAAAAACTTGAATCTGAACCAATCTAAATTAGATTATATACCCAAAAATATCTGAAAAATCCATAGAATCCAAAAATTTCTACCCAAACCAGAATTAATACTCCAAAAATATGGATGAGTTCAGTATTCGAGGCCTACTAATAACATCAAATACTAACTTCGTTTTTGAACTTGGTTCATACATGTTCAAGTTTATATATTATATATTGTTTTGTTTTCTTATTTTGAGTTTGTCTGTAGCTTTCCATAAATAACGAGTATTTCAAACAAAATTCCAAACCATCATGAATTTGAGAGGATTTGAATTGAGTTGAACTGAAACCAATCGTATTATACCCAAAATGGCCATATACCGCTGCACTCGAACATCCGAAAACCCAAAATACATGAACTGAACCTTCATGGTTAACCAAATCTGCCACCCTTACAATATTGAGTTTGTTAGGACAAAAAGGTATTTCTCGTTAGTTGTAATTCAATGTACAAGATGATGCATGTTTAAATAGAGTAACCGAGATTAACAAGTAATTAACAAATAAGAACCTAACATAGATGCAAAAATGTTTTATGAAATGTTAGCTGTTGCGAATCAGCCAATCTACCGTGGTTGTAGAGAAGGTCTTTCTAAATTGTCGTTAGTAGTTAGAATGATGAATATTAAAACTGATCACAATCTACCTGAAAAATTGCATGGATGCATGGGCAGACTTGTTTAAAGAGTATTTGCCGGAAGACAGCGCGTCAGATGATTCTTATCATGAAATTCAGATATTGGTTTAAGGTCTTGGGTTACCTTCGAAGATGATAGACTCTGGAATAAATTGGTTAGCAGTTATCGAAGTTACACCTCGTGGATGAATAATCGGTGAAAAGAACCACCTTTGGAAGAAGAACACATCGATGAAGTCGAGGAACCTGAACAACAAACATATGACATCCTTCTCTTTGATCCGCATAATCCTGAATAGGAAGATCTTTCTGATGATACCACTGACGAAGCTGTTGAAGACGAGTTTGATGAAAGTGTTGATGTTTGTAGTGAGGACTTGAATGTCAATGATGTATCCGAATAATGATGTAATTTTTTCCATATATAATTCAAATGATGAATTTCAGACTAAATGCATGTGTTCGGTTTGTTTAATTATGAAAGTTTAATTTATAAACTGATTTTGGGGTTAGGAAAAATGTTAAGGGATTTATGGATTGAGGGTTTAGAGAGTATAGAGTTTATAAGTTAAGGAACTTGGGGTTTCGAGTTTTGGGTTTTAGGGATTCAGATTGACTCTTAGTTAATTCATCGTAAAAGAGATAACGCTGGATCTGGTTGATTCCTCATAATAAGTTTCGTCGTAAATTACTCGTAATATATAAAGGTTTTGTCGTCAAGGGAAAACGCGGGATCTGGTTTATTCCATGTAACCCATTTCGTCGTAAAGTCCTCGTAAACCAAAAACATGGGTCCTCATTTAGTTGTCGTAAAACGTAAATTCGGGATCTGGTTTAGTCCTCGTAATATAAGTGGGATTTACGACAAAATTTAAAATGAAAATGCTGGATCTGGTTGATTACTCGTAATTTTACGAGGGTTTTACGAGGAAATCTAATTTCCTATATATAAACGAACCAACTCGCTCTTCATGTTGTAGTGTCTTCATCTCATTCTCAAAGCTAGGTAGTCCTCTCTACTTCCTCTTTTTTTCTTAGTTTAGGTTGTTAGTTTAGGGTAGTTAGGGTTTGATTAGGTGGTTAGCTTAGGGAATTCGTAGATAAATTTATGGAATTTGTAGATTATAGAAAGAAGAATTTAAAATGTTACTTGATTAATCTACCTAAATTTTTGTTTTCAGATGGTTAGGAAAAACAAGCTTACACTTCATTACAGAGACTTGTTTGGTGTGCCTGGTATTCATGCGCATCATCTTTTTCAGCCCCTGTTCTTCGGTTCCGGATACAGTTCTCATTTCTCAGTCTTCTCAGAGAGTCTCAAACGTCTCCCAGAGTTCCACAACCCCTGAGGAAATGGAGAGAAGGAGCAGTCAAAAGTACTTCACGGAGTTCCACAACTCCTACCTAGTTTTTTTCTTCTTTTTTATTGTATTATAAATTTGAAACTTAAATATTTATAAAATATTTTCGGATTTTTCTATTATTTGAATTTTTGATAATTTTTATTAATTTTTGTTCATTAATTTAATTCTAATTTTTTAATATTGAAAGATCAATTTTAATCTTCTTACCCCAAAAAGGATAGCAAAAGAACGTAACATTAAGGACGTGCGACTTCCTTCATCATTCAGGATCAATTTCAGAACCCGAATAGATCAGTTTCAAGCTTATGGCTTTTGTGGCGGGGACTAAATGCACTGACGCGAATAAGTAGAAGAAGGAGCATTCTAATTATAAATGTACAATTTACCGGTCGATTTATTTAATCTTGATTAAACTGGATTGCACAGAATTGAGAATTGATAACAATAAAAATGATAAGTGGTCGTACATTAAATGGGTCCATCCAATAAAAAGTATAGCGGGTGGCTCTTCACTATAGCATTTATGTGATTTCTTTAGTAACATAGGTCCATTCTAATACCGGCTGCGAGGAGAATTGTGGTGTTGACACCTTATCACTAAAACTTAAGTCAAAACTTAAAAATGTTTATCTTTTAATATATATAAGTGTTATGGAAGCGCCCTATTGCAAACGGGGGAGGCGCAGAATTTGTTGACTTTAATATCATTATCGGTCCCACTGTCACTATGCATGCACAGTAACTTTACTTTTTCGTTTATTTCATTTCTATATAAACGATCGTTTCGATCGTTTGTAATACACACCATCCCTTCTCCTTCTAATAACACATCCTCTCTTGTTATCAGTGTTATCTTCTTCATACGGGTATAAAATTTTGCTTTATTTAAATTCCCGCGATACAAGAAAATTCCAGTTCTTTTTATAACACGTTATCAGCACGATCGTTCTTCAATTTGGTAAAAATTATTTGTATCATTTATACCATGTTATAATGGCCGGAATACCGCTTATATTATTTATTAATAATTTAATTAATTTATTGGTCGGCCGAGCCGCCTTATATTCTGTTTATTGTTAATTGGTCGGTCGAGCCGCCGTATAATTTATTTATTACTCTGCATTGACCGGCTGAGCCGTCGCATGATTTGTTGCCATAAGTTTTACCATTACTAATTTTTATGAAATTTTATAGATTTGATTGACTGTTTAATACAATATTTTCAGACTGATTTTTGGTGCACTCGATTTAACACAGAGAAAATTTTTCAGAAATTTTCCCTTTCTCAAACGGTCATGAACAGTGATTTTCATCTATAAATACAACTCATTTTCACTTGATTTCATCATCCAAAAAATTTCATCTTCTCTCAAATATTTTCAAATCGCTCTCCTCCGATTTTTTCATTTCAAGAAAGATGATTCGCGCATTTTTGTTTTTATGTGCCATTTTTATTTGTGTTTCTATTTATGGTTTATTCGTTGGAGAATTTGCTCCAGTGAATTTAAGACGAATATCGGTTTACTTTTCTTTACATCGCTTCTCCTTGTAATTGCGTGTATTATCAATATAAATGGTTCGTTTTAAAATTACGAAATTCTAATAAAATATTTTATTTTGTGTTTTTAGAAATACAAATGGCAAACATCGAGAAACTCCAGTTCCCGGCCCTGAAAATAACTGGCGAAAATTACGTCGGGTGGGTCACAAACGTGAAACCATATCTGGTGATGAAAAAGATAACCGAAACAATTGTAATCGGTAACAAATCACCACCCGAGCCGAAGCGATAATCTTCGTGAAGAAGCATTTAGATGAAAATCTAACGCACAACTATGCAAACGTCGAGGACCCAGCTGAACTATGGCAAACTTTAAAAGAAAGGTTCGATAACCAGAGACAAATCAACCTTCCTCACGCTCTAGAAGAGTGGAAAAATCTGAGCAGATGTGGATGTAAAGGACATTGGTCCCGTACCTGTCGTACTCCTCCACATCTCTGTAAGTTATATCAAGAGTCCACGAAAGGCAAAGCTAAAGAAGTGAACCTCACTGAAAAATTTGGAGGGACATCGTACCTCGATGCCTCCGACTTCGCAAATGAGCTGGACT
>NC_027751.1:33269788-33270401 GCF_000695525.1 Brassica oleracea var. oleracea
ATATCAGAAATGGATCAAAATACTAATGGAGCAAAATCCAAGAAACGGATTCGTGAAATATGCATACCAGATAGTGGATCAACGCACACTATTCTGAGACAAAAGAGATATTTCTCCGATATAAAACCGACAAGAATTATCGTCAATACCATATCAGGTCCTGCAGACGTGATTGAAGGGACTGGTAAAGCAAACTTTACATTGCCAAATGGAACAAAATTTTCCATAAATAATGCCCTATATTCTCCAAGTTCTAAAAGGAATTTGTTGAGTTTTAAAGACATATATCTTCACGGATATGATACTCAGTCTGCAACTGAGGATGGAAAGAAATACATGTATGTAACTTGAACCTCTGAGAAATGTGGCAGAAAACACATATTGGAAAAGTTTTCAAAACTTCCTTCGGGGCTACACCATACTTATATCGATAAAATCGAATCAAATCTTGTAGTAAAACGGAACCCATAGGAGTTCACATTATGGCATGATCGCCTTGGCCATCCAGGCACTACAATGATGCGTAAAATCATAGAAAGTTCACATGGTCATTCACTGAAAATCCAGGAGATTTCTCAAGGGAATAAAATGACATGTGTTGCATGTTCTCTAG
>NC_027751.1:33271770-33277381 GCF_000695525.1 Brassica oleracea var. oleracea
CGTGGCTACTTCTTCAAATCATGCTGAGATCATTGCACTCCATGAAGCAAGTAGAGAATGTGTATGGCTAAGATCAATAAGCCGACACATCTGTTCAAGCAGTGGGATTGGCAAAAATACGGAGCCAACTATTCTATCTGAAGATAATGCAGCATGTGTTGCTCAAACAAAGGATGGATATATCAAAAGCGATAGAACGAAGCATATTCATCCGAAGTTCTTCTCATACACTCAAGAGCTCGTGAAGAAGAGAGAGATTGAAGTAAGATATGTGCAATCATGCGACAATGCAGCTGACCTCTTCACAAAATCACTTCCAACTTCAGTATTCAGAAAACATGTCCATAACATTGGAATGCGTCATCAGAAGAATCTATAACTGCTCATTCGAGGGGAAGCTTACGTAGTTGTACTCTTTTTACCTTACTATCGTTTTTCCTGTTGGGTTTTCCTAGAAAGGTTTTTAACGAGGCAACCAAGACTCTAAGCAAGAGATAATAGCGACACCGGTCCCCAAGGGGAAGTGTTATGGAAGCGCCGTATTGCAAACGGGGGAGGCGCAGAATTTGTTGACTTTAATATCATTATGGGTCCCACTGTCACTATGCATGCACAGTAACTTTACTTTTTCATTTCTATATAAACGATCGTTTCGATCGTTTGTAATACACATCATCACTTCTCCTTCTAATAATACATCCTCTCTTGTTATCAGTGTTATCTTCTTCATACGGGTATAAAATTTTGCTTTATTTAAATTTCCGCGATACAATAAAATTTCAGTTCTTTTTATAACAATAGGATATTTATCTTTATTTGTTTGGTGTGGCATGCTCTATATACAGACATAAATAGTAGTAACAACGACACAAGTCATATTGTCCATATTCGCATACAGCCAAAAGCTTCAAACTAATAAGGTTCACATGCGTGCTAGTGAGTGTGTTTTACTCAGAGACGTCTAGCTTGAGGACTTCCACACACTTACATATAGAAAGATGGCGACAGGGACTGTACTGGCGACGGCGGGGAGCAATAGCGGAGGGAAAAGTTGTTGCAAGTCCGGTCCGGGTTACGCAAGCCCTCTCGCAGCCATGTCCGGTCCACGGGAAAAGCTCATATACGTCACCGCCCTCTACTCCGGTACACATTTCAGTTTCCCAAAAAGATTAAAACATGTTTATCTTAAGTACAAGTTTAGTGTCTTTTAATTGTGGTTTCCTCTGTATTTAAATAACTTTTGACATTTTTCGAACTGGGTTGCAAAGGAACGGGGCTAGAGAAGCCGGACTACTTGGCTACGGTAGATGTGGATCCAAACTCACCAACATATTCAAGCGTCATTCATAGACTGACGATGCCTTATATAGGCGATGAGCTTCATCACACTGGTTGGAACTCTTGTAGCTCTTGTCATGGTGATGCCTCTGCTGATAGACGTTTCCTCGTATTACCAGGCTTAATGTAAGATCCTTGTTTGAACCGCCTCACATCTCTAGATGATGAACTAATAGATATTTTTTTTCTTTTTCTTGTTTTGATGAAGATCTGGTCGCATTTACGCCATTGACACAAAGACAGACCCAAAGGCCCCGTCCTTGTATAAAGTTGTAGAGCCTAAAGAGATTTTAGAGAAGACCGGATTGGCCTTCCCACACACGTCTCATTGCCTTGCCACGGGGGATATGTTGGTCTCTTGCCTTGGTGACAAAGAAGGAAACGCAAAGGGAAACGGGTTTCTCCTTCTTGACTCTGATTTTAACGTCAAAAGCAGGTGGGACAAACCAGGGCATAGTCCGATGTTTGGGTATGATTTCTGGTACCAACCTCGGTTCAATACGATGATCAGCACATCTTGGGGAGCACCTAAATCATTTTCCAAAGGCTTTAATCTCCAGCATGTTGCTGATGGCTTGTATGGAAGTCATTTACATATTTATAAATGGCCAGAAGGTGAAATGAAACAGATTATTGACCTTGGTAATACTGGTCTCTTACCTCTTGAGGTAGTAACATTACTTCAACATGTTACATGAAACGTGATATATTTTTCTACCAAGGAATATAATCTAGTGTGATATGTGGTTGTTGCAGATTAGATTCTTGCATGATCCGTCCAAAGATATAGGGTATGTTGGGAGTGCTTTGTCCAGTAATATGATAAGATTTTTCAGGAACAGTGATGACACATGGAGCCATGAGGCAAGAAGAGTTTCTAAATAATCTTCATTTCCTCCTTTTCTTTTCTTTCAAATTTATGATTAACATGTTACATACAATCTATTGTTATTTGAATTATTATTTTTGTAGGTGGTTATATCTGTGAAACCATTGAAAGTAGAAAACTGGATTCTTCCAGAAATGCCAGGGCTTATCACTGACTTCTTGATCTCCCTCGATGACCGGTTCATGTACTTTGTGAACTGGCTTCATGGAGACGTTCGCCAGTACAACATCGAAGACCCTAAAAACCCTGTCTTAACCGGACAGATTTGGGTGGGAGGACTGCTACAGAAGGGCAGTCCTGTTAAGGCTGTTAGAGAAGATGGTAGCACTTACCAGTTTGATGTTCCTCAGATTAAGGTTTGTTGTACCCTCACAAAAAAGTGAATTATTTTTTCTTTGGAGCATTTGAATTTCATTTTATATGCTTTCTCTCCAACCTCTTCTTTTAATATGTCGATGTTTGCAGGGAAAATCTCTAAGAGGAGGACCTCAGATGATCCAGTTGAGCCTCGATGGGAAAAGATTGTATGCAACGAACTCGCTCTTCAGTGCTTGGGATCGTCAGTTTTACCCGGAGCTCATGGACAAAGGATCACACATTATTCAGATTGTTGTTGATACAGAGAGAGGTGGTCTCTCAATAAACCCTGATTTCTTTGTTGACTTTGGGGATGAACCTGATGGTCCTGCCCTTGCTCACGAGATGAGATATCCTGGGGGAGACTGCACCTCCGATATCTGGATTTGAATCTACACCTATGAAAGAGTAATGCTGGAATTTACTCGTTGTGTTTTGTAAAGTATAATAAATACGAGGTGGCTAGATTCGTGTTTTAATCAAGACAATGAAAAGTTGTTCTACATTTTCACGTGGGGTGTTATTGGTTTATATATTTTAATTGATTTAGAAATCCATATACTATTTATAAATCCAAGTAAAATATGTAAATCCGGAGGTTTTTCCTTGGATTTGAGTCTTTGTATTTTTAACTAAAAAATCCAAACAAATCCATTCAAATCCATTATAAAATCAAATATATTAGTAAATCCGTACGATTGAATAACACTTAATTTGATACAGAATTTATGAATCATTAAACCAATAACACATGATTTTAATACAGATTTGAAAATCATAGAACCAATAACACTAGATTTAGTTCGGATTTTCAAATCCATTAAAATACAACAACCAATAACTCCTTTATAATATGTTATTATAAAACTTTAAAAATTCCATAAAAATACCCAAACTAAATTTCATTAAGCTTTTAACTACCCAAACTTTTTTCCTACCCAGTTTAATACCCCATATAATTAAAATCTTCATTTTAATACACAAATTTTTAAAACTGTACCCCTTTTAATACACAAATATTGTTTATTTTAATTGAAAATACTAATAAGTTTTAAATGAAATTTAAAAATCTCAAAAATCTAAGAAAAAAATTGAAATTTTCTAATTTTATTTAAAAATTTAAGAAAAATGTAAATAAATTAGGGAGAAAATTTTATAATTTAATGGGAAAATAAATAAAGTTGTTTCTATTTCAGAAAACAAAATAAATTCAATTCTTAAAACTTTAAAAATTTATTAAGAAATTGAAGATTATACAAAATTAAGTTACTTTTATCTCTCAAAAAATTAGAATTTTTTTATATTGTTTTGTAAATTTTAGAGATTTTTAAAATTTTTGTTTGAAATCTATTAGTATCTTTAATTAAAATAAACAAAGTTAGGGTATTAAAATGGACATATGTTTAAAATTTTGTATATTAAAATGGGAATATGTTTAAAATTTTGTATATTAAAATGAGCAAAATAATTAGTTGGTATATTAAACTGGGTAACGAAAACGTTTGGACATTAAAAAACTTAACAAAATTCAGTTAGGATATTTTATGGAGTTTTCCCTATTTGTAATTATGTCCATGCCTTTGAGTTTTGAGCAATTCTGTAACATCCATCGTTCGTTAGAATCACATTCAGCCATAACAAAAATTTCTTTACGGATCAGCACTAGCTTCTTTTTTTTCAAAATGAACCGTCTTACATTTAAACTTAACTCCAATAAGAAACCGGATAAAATAGAACCGAATTCTTAAGTATCTTAAACGAAACTTAAAGAAAACAAACATCCATTTTTTTTGAAACGCTTGTTTTTAGATTTTAGCTTGACTTTTAGAGTTCAGGATAAGACTCGAGGAGAACGAGAACTTGTTGCAAAACAAGTCTCAACATCCTCTTCCTTCTTTATCTCCAAAGAAAGTAAATCATCATTGAGATTGGGATACTCTACACTTTTAGATTTAAGTGGCCGTATCGTGTCTTATTTTGTTTTACGAATTATGCGTTTTACGATTTGCTCCAAGTTTTTGTTTGGAAACATATTAGTGTTTATGTTAACCGTTTCTGACATGACGTTTGGTTATTTTAAAGAAAATAAAGTATTCATTGTTTTCTCCGCAAAATCTCAATGGTAACTCCGATTGCGACGAAACGAAGAATGTTTTCGACAAGATTCAAATGATAACATAATGGACGGAGGAGTGGGCGATAATTAGGCATAATGGCAATGTACAACAATGATCAGAGCCTTCGCGCGATGTGCTAGAGTGAAGGGGCGATGTGCTGTTGATGTCCGGTGAGGCTCGCCTTCAGAGCAGAGCACGAAGAGCTTAATGTGCTGGGAGAGCTGGGGCAGATGCATAGCTCATGGTGGTTGAGGAGATTTGGACGGTGTGGGAAAGTTTCCAGAGGTGGAGAATTGGTCGACAGTTGAGGAGCTGGAGGCGATACGAAGAACCCCAAAGAAGCCTGCTATTCCGGCAAGACTCACAGATCTGAAGCTTGGGAAGGGTGGACCATTCCGGTGATGGGCGACGGTACAATAGGTGAGCAACAGGAGAGGCATCGGATCTGGATTAAAGGTAATTATTTAAATTTTATATATATATAGAGAGAGAGAGAGATTTCATATTTATTTTGATATAATATCTAAAAATAAGTATTTAAAATTTAAATACTCAATTATATATAACTAAATATCCTTTTTTTATTATTTGAGGAGCATTATTTTAAACTAACCTTGACCTCATGTGTTATTAACCAAATTGCCATTTCTTAGGTGTCAACACTAGAATCACTCTCACACCCTTTAATTAAAAGCCCTCTCCTCATTAGACTAATTACATATATTGACATTATTCATTACAATATAGCTTAACATAATATATTATATGATTCCTATCTATATAACTGATAACCCATTTCTCACGCGGCCTCCTTCGTATTGATAGAATGTCTCTTTTATTATTGATTTTTGTAGTCTCCTTAGGTTTCTATATCCATCAAGTAGATACAAATATATTTTAGTAAAAGTAG
>NC_027751.1:33277483-33279654 GCF_000695525.1 Brassica oleracea var. oleracea
ATTTCAATATTTTCAAAATGTAGAAGGAGCTATATGACTGCTTGCTCGATACGGTTTGTATTAATATTTTTTATTTCAGAAGTCCTTATTGTCCAATAGTCATATGTTAATTTCTTTTATATCAACCTCATATATAAACTCATTATAGGTATAGTTATATTGAATATATCAAAATATGTATTAAGCTATAACCTTGACCGGTTAGCTACGTATGTTATTATGTTGAATTTGAAAAATTCATTAGCCCGCTTGGACAAATTAAATTAGATATCAATTCAAAAATTTCATTGATTGTCTTTTTAAAGTCATTAAGTATTTACCGGCAATTACGGTTGTATATAAAGAAAGTTAGATTATTCTGCTTGGACAAATTAAATTACATATCAATTCTTAATTTTAATTGATTGGGTTTTTATAATCATTAAGCATTCATCTGCAATTACATTTGTATATAAAGAAAGTTAGATTATGTATTCAGATTTTAAAAATTATATCACATGATTTTGTTGTTTAAATATCATCCCGAAATCGAAGGTGATATCGTTACAAGTGTTTAAAAATAAAGTGAATTGATTACATCATTTGTGTATGATAGTATTTACCTAATTTGATCTTCTTTGATTTATTATTATCGTGTATTAAGGCAAGCTTTTGAAGGAGATTAAAGCGCAAATTTTGTGATAAAAATTAGTGAATATTTTATATAATTAGGGTGAGATTGATTTTAGAAGATTAATTTAACGTATATAAATACGTAGCCTTGAGTTCTTTGTTATTTCTCTTTCTAAGATTGCAAACCTAGAGTTCTAAAGACATTTTTCATATTAGTTGTGATTTTATCAGTTTTTTTATTTGTTTCTTTATAATTTGTTGCTTTTGTATTTTATTATTCTATTACCTATGTTTCGTTTCATATTATCATAATTTTTATTATGAAAGTAATAATTATATTCCTATGTGTTGTTTTATCTTAAACTTATAATAAATTTATTTAAATATTTGCTTACGCTTAAAGATTTATTTCCATATAATATACTTCAATTACACCTAACCAATTACGGTATATAAATCCGCATAATTTCGTTCTATTTTTTTTATATATAATATTTGTGACTATATATTTTTACTTTATAATATCTATAGACTAAAAGTAATAATCTCTTTTAATCACTCATTCCGCGCAGGGCGCGGGTTATCACCTAGTGACTTTATTACAAAAGAAAGATTTGGTGACTAACAAAACCTATGCGTGTGTGATCTCCACACTACAAACTTTCACAACTTCTCTTTTGTTATTAGTAAAGGACTAATGAGATGTTATTTAACGAGTGTGGATCGATGGAGGTGGAGCGTCTGGACATATTTCGTCACATCGGCAATAACGCTTGATCTTACGTAACATGTAGACGTTGTCACATGTGCAATTAAAATAGGTACCGTTATAAGTTGTCGACATATACTTCTCACACGCTTTCGGTCCATCAACTTTGCAGTTTCCTTCGATATCTTCTATTCTTGGACATATATTATCTGGATCAACTTCCACCAAAAAAAAAACTTATCTGGATCAACTTCTTCTCTAATTTTATATGAACCACACACATCAAAAAAAAAATGTTAGCTGGTGGTTAAAGATATTTAGAAGAAAAAAATTGGAGTGCAACATTTTGCGACTTGTGACAAAAACATTATCGAAAGGAAATGAATAGAGCTATACCTTTAGGTCCTTTACCATCAGTTATTACGAGAACGATGAGAAGACAAGAAACTATACACCAAGTAGCAGATCTCATGGTTAAAGATAGAGATACTATAACTTGTGTGTTCTCTTGTGAAAGTATTTGTAATCTACGTAAACACACTCGTAACAAATAAACTTAAAACACACATTAAAATAGATAATACTATGTTTAGAAACATATACTTCGTGTAATTCAACGTGTTGGATAACTAATTCCACGGGATCAATCTTAATTTTTAGTTAATTTCTTCTTAGAAAATTCAAGTGTTTATTTCCACATTTTTCTGTGTATATATGTACCATTGTATATACGTTTAAAATAAGATTTTTTTTTTTTGAACATCCCTTACTTATTAAAGGAGGAACACTCATAGAAATAAACTTTGGCCTCATGTGTTTATTACATGAGTGTCATTTCCTATGTGTCATC
>NC_027751.1:33279754-33287309 GCF_000695525.1 Brassica oleracea var. oleracea
TCCATCTCAATTATGCAACCTGGCGGAACGTCCAGCAATGGGCATCGATCGATATTAGGTGGGTGGTGTCGATCGATAAGTGGTTGGCGGTATCGATCGATGTCGGGTGGGTGTAGATCGATGATGTGGGGTGGTTGTCGATCGATCTCATCAGGTTGGTGTCGACCGATGCTAGCCTTTGAAGTTTCCAAATCTCCTCTCGAAGTATGCTGATCATCATCAAGCTTCTTCTTCGAATTTTGATCCATATCTTCAAACCATTCCTCCAGCTGTAAGGAGTCTTCCACGGTGATTTCTCCGTCTACATCGTCGAACGACGTTGAGGTCGTGATGTCGATCGACGTTGAGGTCGTGAGGTCGATCGAGGTTGAGGTTGTGCTATCGGTCGACATTGAGGTCGTGCCGTATGTCGACGTTGAGGTCGTGCTGTCGGTCGACATTGAGGTTGTACCGTCTGGCGACGTTGAAGCCCTGCCGTCTGTAGACGTTGAAGTCATGCCGTCTGTAGACGTTGAGGTCCTGCCCTCGGTAGACGTTGAGGTCGAGTCTTCAGTACCCGCTTCCTCTACTCTGCTCAACTCTCCAGACACATGTTGTTCATCCCTTTTTGCCATAATGTCGTCGAGCAGCTGTATTGGAATCATATACTCCTCATCTAACGATGCCAAGAACCTGTCCCATTTATCATTCTTCTCCTTTTCTCGAGTTGCTTCAGCAGCATCATCAAGAAATTTCTAAAGGAAGGCTCTTTCAATATCATCCCAGCTAGTTAGAGATCCTGGTTGCAGTTGACTGAACCATCTGAATGCATCCCCAGAAATAGAATATGGGAAGATTTTGAAGAGCATGTGGTATTCAGACACTTCATTATACTCACTCCTTGACACGAGATCCTCAAGCTCTTCGATGTGGTTTCTAGGATCTTGGTGAGGAAGACCCTGGAAGGGGTCTTGACCTACCCAATCATACCACTCTCGGCTCAGGTTAAAGTCATTCATCTCAGCAACATCAATCATATCAGGGATCACAGCACCCTAAGCATTAATCAACTGTCCTGCGTTGTTGTGAGTGTGACCTTCTTCGTCTCTCAACATCCCATTCTCGTTGACTTTAAGTATGAGCACATCGATCTTCTCTGTCTCCCCGCAAGTGGTGTTGTTTTTCACCGGATGAACAGTGTCACGATGAACAGTGTTCGGGTGAACAATGTCGGGATGAACAGTGTCAATAGACGCGGGATGAACAGTGTCGATCGATGGGAGATGAACAGTGTCGATGTGTTCGGGTGAACAATGTCGGGATGAACAGTGTCAATCGACGCGGGATGAACAGTGTCGATCGATGGAAGATGAACAGTGTCGATAGACGCGGGATGAATAGTGTCGAGATGAATAGTAACTCGATGAACAGTACTTGAGCTAATAGTATCGTTGTGAACAGTGTTGTCTGACACAAGTTAGATAGTGTCGATCGACGTAGGTTGAACAGTATCGATCGACATCGGGTGAACAGTATCGATCGACGCGGGATGAATAGTGTCGATCGATGATTGAATTTCTACGCTGCCAATCGCTGCTTGGATGGTGTCGACTATCCTCTTAGACTTAGGATCACGCGTTCCAAATCCAGTGGCTCTACTAGTAAGAGCCATATCTCATTTTTGCTTCTGATACTCATATGGATGTACCTGAAACACAAAAAAAAAATTTATCAGTTTTTTGTGAACCGCAGTAAAACCTAGACTAAATCTAACTAGACAAGATCTAATGGCTATCAAAACTCCCCGGCAACGGCGCCAAATTTGATATCATTCAAATTACCCTAAGGAGTGATTTATACTCTCTCAAATAAGAGGTCGAGTTGTAGTACTTAGGGATCGAATCCACAAAGAGCTAGGGCACACATAAGATCTAATAGTTATACGATTAAGCTAGACTAATAGTTTATAAAGTAGTAAATATAGATAGCAAAACAGTAAACAGTAAACAAGTTGAACAAGACTATTGTTCAGCTTGGCAAAGATTTGTTTGATGGAAGGATGGTTTACTAGATCTAGGGTTTCTATTCAAGTAATCAGGATTATAATGATATAGAGGCTAATTGTTGCTTGTAAGATCTTATAGAACTCAAACAATAACAATAATCTACCAGCTCTCGCATGTCTAGATTATTTATCACTAGATCTAAGATCTCAGCTCTCGCATATTGATCTATAGAAAGTGTTGATCGATTATTCTATAGGTATATCGATCGATACACCTTTCACAATATCGATCGATTGATCTATTGGATCATCGATCGATATCGCTTCTAGCAAGCTTTACGATCGGGTTAAATATGTGTTCACTAAGGTTCCTAAATCAACTCTCGTATGTTTCTAGCAATCCTAGCTCAATAGAATTCAGTTCAGAGAAAAGACCAAGCGATGGCATTGTGCCTAATGATTCTAAGATCAGGGTTCTAGTTCATGACTCTAGAACACAAGCAGTAAGAACAATCCTATGATGAATATCACAACTTAGCAGTTTTATTGTTTGGGCTAATCCTTCATAACCTATCTGAACCCTAAACCTAACAGGTGGATCTATTCAGACATGAAGTTTGTCACAAAAATCATGGATAGAATAGATGAAATTGCAATAGATATAAAAAACAAAGACAATGGAGTTCCAGGAGGACTCTGAAGGAGTTCCTCATTTATATCCTAACTAAAAACAATGAATTAAAGAAAGCTTAGATAGCGTAGCCGTCAACAATGGCTTATAAATAACATAAATAGGGTTTTTGGTCGTCCAAGGGTATTTTGGTAACTTTGTGTGGCTTCTGGGCTTCAAACGGTCTTGAAATATGCTTTACTCACGTTCTGGCATCACTGTCGATCGACACCAATGCTGTGTTATCGATCGGCAGTCCTTTATCTCCTCGACAGTTTCCTCTTGCGAGGCAGACTGGCCACTCTTCAGTAAAATATGCATAAATTCTGCTACAGGATACTGATTGACCTCAAACCGGTGGCATTGAAAAGCTAACTCAAAGCTCTATCTTGTGTTAAAATATGGGATCAATCTAACGGTGGGAAGGTCTCCATACATAGCTAAATATCTGATGCGTCTGTGCAGTTCTGCACCTCAAAAGACTCCAAAATCACCATATTTCTCCAGAACGTACCTGAACCTGTAAATACTCCAACTAGACTCTACATAGTAGTAAATATCTATTAAAACACTTATATACCATGGCTGAAAGTGGGTAAAATCCATGGTCTATCACTCATTAGGGAGTCAACATCTTTTCGACAATAAGCTTTCTGCAAACTCATGAGCTTGCCTTGGTCGCTTTTCTTCTGGAAAATAGCCATGACAAGATTTTTTATCATCGAGTCCTGCAGCGTTTGCGTTGGCCGTAGGAGTGGTCGCTGCTGGTGTTGTTTCACCAATATTATTGTTGTTGTTGACAGCGTCAACCCGAGCTGTGTGATCGTCTTCCGTACTTCATCATATATTTTGGATCAAGGGTTTTGGGGCCCCTAGTAAGAATAGTCCGTTCTCTCCCTTTAGTGCCAAAATGTGGGAGAAAAATTCGCACAATCATAGTTATAGTGAAGAAAGCAAATCTTTCACACAGAGCCAATGACAAGTAATCAATAGATGCGGAAAAGAAATAAGATAATATGAACTTAAAACAAAAGACTTTTATTATGAATTTGCATGTGAGCGTTTCAGGGATAAAAATCGTACATAACATTCGTTTGGAAGGGAAATTCCAACGGAAATCAAATAACACATGCAAGAAACTCTATCTTAGTTCCTAAAGTAACCTCTTATGTCAAGAAAACCTATGTGTGTCGCAGCTCGTTTACCAAAAGACAAAAAATAAAGCATGCGGTTTTTAATTCCAGAGAGTTTAAAAAGCTAAGTTTGTTCTTCATTTTTTCTCTGTACCAGTCTTGTTTATATACTCTTCCAAGGTCGGACACGTTGCCATTTTCCCGTAGATCTCATGTCTTATGTTTTCCGATTTTTCCTTATTTGTCGAGATTTGAGTTTATCCTTTTCAGAAAATTTCCATTATCCTGTCTTCCTCCTTCTTTCTATCCAAGAAAAGTAAACTGTAATTGAGATTGGGCCACTGTACACTTTAAGTCTTAAGTCGGTTGTATCGTGTTTTAGGCTGTTTTGAACTGTTTTACTACATGTGTTTTACCACTTTTCTTGGAAAATCATGAATTCACTCCAAGTTGCGATTTTGTGTGCCATTGGTCGGAAACATATTGGTGTTTAAATTAACTGTTCCGAACTTAATGTTTCACAAAATTTTATGGAAAATAAAGTATTCCTTGTATTTTCGTAAAATCTCAATGGCAACACCGTTTGCGACGAAACGAAGAACGTTTCAGACAATATTCAAGTGAGAACATGATGGAGAGAGGAGTGGGCGATGATGAGGCATACTAGCAATGTCCTGCAATGATCAGGAGCTTTGTGAAATATGCTAGATAAAAGGGTTATGTGCTTGTGTCATGGCGATGTGGTGTGTGATGGGAGAGAGAGATAATGGTGATATGTGGTGCAAGAAGGAGCAGGCAATTACGATCCGGACAAGAGAGAGAGAGGTGAGGGCGATGAGTAAGAAGAGAGAGGAGAGAGAGGGCAATGGGGAAGAGAGAAGGAGAGATATAGGCAACGAGGAAGGAGAAATAGGAGAGAGAAGGCAATGAGGAGGAAGAGGTAGAGAGAGATAAGGGTGATTTGGCCTTTGATGTGCCTTGTGGCGTGTCTATCGTTCTTCGTTGATGTTTTTGTATGCTTTCGGAATTGTTTTGCTTGTTTTACGATTCTTTTTCACAGAAACTTCCTAAAGTTTGTTACAGAAGAATATTTCCTGAAACTTGTTTTGCTTGTTTTACGGAAGTTTTTCCTTGAAATTTCTTGAAGTTAGTGTTGCGGAAGATTGTTTCATAAAACTTGTTTTGCTTGTTTTACCAAAGTTTTTCCCTAGAAACATCCAGAAGTTTGTTTTACAAAAATTTGTTTCGTAAAACTGTGATGTTTCTTGTAAAAAACCTTCCAAAAAACGTTTTTCTTTATAATTCTTGTTTGAGCAGAAATCTCTTTATTTTCTTCCCGGGAAAAAATGCACGGAGTTTGTTTTACATATCTTTGTTCAAGTTTGCAAGGCGTATGTGGAATTGTTGTCTCAAGATTTATTCAAGTTTGTAAATGATACGATTCTCGAGTTATTTTAGCTGTTGATTTTGATAGGACCGATTATGACCCAACAGTATATATACGAGTAGATGGGAATATTTAGCTTTGATGTGAGACGTATCATGTGTCCTTAACAGTCATTTCCTACTTGTTAAAGGATTTGTATATGAACTTTTTGTAGCCTTCGTGGAAACGTTATTAAGTTGTACAGTGAACCCTATAGTATATTATATCTTCCTTTCTAGAATTTATAACAATCTGATAGTTCTAGAAACGCTAAGATTGCAAGATATTTTCATGAAGCATATTGCTACATTGGTTGTTCTATTCCGGTCTGATTACCCAGTTCACCTTAAGTTTGAGTAATTTGAATAAGTGTTTATTGTAAAAAAAAAATCTGATAATTTGGAATCTTGGACCAATTACTCGATCAATGGGTGGTTGATATGAGCTTCAACTACTACTCTCTTTTTCTCCGTTTCTTCACTGACATGTCTAACCCAAAGTTGAAAGCCTTTTTACAAAAAAATGTCTAACCCAAAGTAATTGCCGGAAAAATGAGATTGTATTTTTATCTGCATATTTGTACGGGTTTTTATTCTATACTAAAATATTCTAGTTTATATAACATTAGTATGTAACAATACTATGTTACATAGCTTTTTGTATTTTGTAAAAAAAACATACTTTGTAAACATTATTATGTAACAATACTATTTTACATACTTTTATGTTTCATTTCTAAAGTTTGGAATTCATATGGGAATTAAATTAAACTGAACATATATAATAGAGAAGATTTTTTGGGATACTATTAAAAACAACAAAACTTATTTTCAAAAAGAAACTATAATATTTTGTACTTGCAAAATAATTTTGTAGTAAAGATATTTGAGAAATTGCTTGAAATACACTAACTTGGATAGCATTTTTTTGAACAAAAACTCAATAAAAGATATCCTTACATTTGAGATTAGGGTTTAACAATTATTGTTTAGGATTTAGTATTTAGGTGGTGAAGTTGAGTTTATAAACTTCAATAAATAATTCTTATATATTTACAAATGTTTTGGGAGGGCTAATTTTGTCTTTTAATAATAAACTTAAAGTATTTATGAAATATGATAATAATTTAAAGGTAAATTTTAAAAATAATATCAAATATGAAGTAAAATTAAAATTTGTTGGAATTATGTTAGTTACTGTAACATTAAACAAGTATGATAAATGTGGGTTCTCCTCGTATAGAATAGTGTTGGAATATTATTAATCTTTGTGACATATATATATGTCATTCATGCTATGACATTAGCATGCATATAGACACTACAAGAAAACACGCTGAATTCCGACGGAGATTCCGACGGACATCAATGTCGTCGGACGTTTGTGATGGATTACCGACCAATCTCCGACGAAAACCAAAAATTTGAAGTCGTCGGAATTCCGTCGGCTATTTCCGACGGAATTCCGACGAAACATGGGTCGTCGGAATATACCGACGAACTTCCGACGACATTCTGATTAACAGTACAGTCGTCGGTATTCCGTCGAAATTTTCCGACGAATTTCCGACGAACCATGTGACCGTTGCCGACAAATATATATGACCGTTGTATAGCCGTTTGAGATTGGAAAATACCGACGTAATTCCGACGGACTTCTTTACAACCGTCGGAATTTCGTCGGAAAGTCGTCGGAGGGCCGTAAGCAATTTCAACTGGTGGAAGAGAAACCCTACTGGCTGAAGAGAAACCCAACCTTAGGACAGTTAAGGCGGTCCATATCAAAATTCTCTTCATCTTTCTTTCTCTTTTTTTTTCCCCACAAAAGTTTGTTTTGGGTTTTGATTGCTGAATTTTGACTTCCTATCATCCTTTGAACCAGTGGAAAGAACTCTGAGTGATCACCTAAATATCGTGAGCTAAACACTTTGAGAGTGTGAGGATTTTTATTTGCTAACTCTTTTGTTAAGTGTTTTCAGGATGTTTGGACTTCTCAAGAAATCAAAACTACAACAAGACGTTTACTTTCTTTTTAAAACCGTGTTAGAAAAAGAGCAAATGATTTTTGGAAATAAGAAACAGTTTGCTTCTAATGGGTTTGATTTTGTGCAGAAACAAAGAAACCAAAGGAAGAGACAAAACAAGTTCGATGATGATGAGAAGTGGATCAGGAGTGGTGATTGTCCCTTCACCAAAGCCAAGAGAAGCAACCGTGATGTGTCTGATCAGAACGAGCTTCAGACTTATGCCAGCTTGGAAAAGATGTTGCATAAGGCGATTCATGTTGTCCGGCAACTCAAAAAGAAGGGAAACACCAACACTTCTTCTGCACCAAAACAACAA
>NC_027751.1:33290238-33290987 GCF_000695525.1 Brassica oleracea var. oleracea
TCTTCCTTCTTCGTTATTTCCGCCTCTCTCTCAAACATCCTCTCTCTCCGGCAATTTCTCTATCTCTCAGGCGATTCCGGCCCTTCTCCACCTCCCTTCACCGACGAATCCTCTTCTCACCCTCATATCTCTTCCCCAAACCCCAAATCATGTAAGAGTCATCCCAAACCTTGTTTTTTATCAATTGTTTCGGGTTTTGGAAGTTAGATCTCAGATTTTAGGTTGTTTGATTGAAAATTTTAGGATTGAATGGATAGTTTAGGATATATAAGTTAGGATTGTTGTTTGGATTGTTGTTTTAGTTTTTTTTTTGAATTATTTTTTTTTGTTAAAATTTAAAACGTTTTACTATTTTTAAAACGTTTCTTGATTTTTAAAAACGTTTTTCAAGTTTCCAGTAATGAAATATATATAATAAAACGTTTTTAAATTTTTTTTATAAGTTTCCACTAATAAACTATGTATAATAAAACATTTTTTTAAAAATTTTAAAAATATTTAACAACATTTTTCTATATTTATAAATTTTTTTATAATTTTTTATACATATATATATATATAAATCATGTGTAATAAAAATTTTAAAATTTTTAAATTTTTTTTATAAGTTTCCACTAATAAACTATGTATAATAAAACATTTTTTTAAAAATTTTAAAAATATTTAACAACATTTTTCTACATTTATAAATGTTTTATAATTGTGTATACATATATATATATATATATATAAATCATGTATAATAAAAA
>NC_027751.1:33291054-33291894 GCF_000695525.1 Brassica oleracea var. oleracea
TTTTGTAAATATATAAATGAAAACATTAAAAATAGAAATGATTTGAAAAGATTTTTGTTGTATTAATTTTTTTTTTAGAGCCGGGGATGAACCCCGCCCCGCAGCCCATCTTCGACGTAGTTCGGTGAGCAGTTCCCGTGCATCGGGATCGTCTCATGAACAAAACTCAGTTCCCGCATATATTCACGCTCCAGCTCCCGCTGCCCCTCGCGCTGCTGCTCAACAGGATCCGGGGGTCATGCCAGTTGAACTATTGGTTCAACAACAAGGTCGAGAGCATCTCCCGGTTCTCCAACCCAACCCACGACGAGGACATAGCACTTGGTTAGTATTTTTTTTACTTGTACCATTATGTTTTTTTCCATTAATTAACTTGCTAACTTGTATTTTTTTAAAGGTTCACCAAGTCGAAAAATGGCATTAGCAGGAGCATCAACCAGATGATGTACTCCATGCTCCGTTTTGGATATTCAAAGTGGAGTGTGATCCCTTCCGACGAACAAGAGTTGTGGTTTCGTCAGTTTGCGGTATAGTAACTCTTCATTTTTTTAAAGTTTTTACATTTTTTTTTAAATATATTTACTTATTAAATTATGTTTGTTTTGTAGCAAGATTTTAACTGGCACTCCGATCTCACGGAAACTGTCCGTAAGAAATTCAACGAAAAGGCCATGGACTCTTATACGAAGCAGATAAACGCGTGGAAGACAGTTTGGCAGAAGAACAAGAGGCCACGGTTCATCAACGGGACGGTGTGGGAGCAGTTGATAGCTCATTGGGAGAAGGAAGAAACTGCAGAGACGTCTTCTAGGAACTCTCTCTATTTGATTTCTATTGTTT
>NC_027751.1:33292626-33293887 GCF_000695525.1 Brassica oleracea var. oleracea
ATCCGTCGGAATATACCGACGAACCAATATCCGTCGGAATATACGGACGAACCAATATCCGTCGGTATATTCCGACGAACCAATGTCCGTCGGTATATTCCGAAGCCCAGAATTCGTCGGAATATACCGAGGAATCCACTCCGTCGGAATTGTCCGAGGAACGTTCTGACGATTTCGGCCATCAGAATCCCCCTGTTTTCTTGTAGTGAGATGATAAATGTGTGTTCATGTTTAATGTAATCTTTCGTGTATATATTTATTTTGCATATATATTGTTTGTACATTTATGGTTGGTTGGAGTAGGACATGTAAAAATTTATAAAAAGTGATTAATAAACCAATTAGGTATAGTTTTTAAATATTAAAATGAAATGGTTCTTAACTCAATGAAATATAAAAACGTTAATAATAATTTACCAAAGCTTTATATATACGATATATAAAGAGGTTAAATGTTTCATCTATGAAGAGGGAACCATTAATAAGAATATTAGATTTGTGTTAAAAATTATTGACATAAATTTTAATGTTACATGATAGAAGCATTTAAAGTTGTGACCTCTATGAGATGAATTAAAAACACACACACATGTAATAGGTTATGATTTATGTGTTTAATACATAAGATATTTTTATTTTAAAATTTAAATAGAAATGGATATTGCTTTCCAACAAAATCTTTTTAAAAGTTTTGTAAAATCTATTTTTGAATTTTAAGTCGTTATTATATTTTATATAACTTTTAATTTTTGTTTATAAATCAAAAATAAATTAAATTTAACTTTCTGATTGTATTTTATGATAACTAAAATTTAATTAATCCATTTTCGTAAATAAATTTTAAAATGATCCTAAAAATATTTTCAAAGATTTTGTTAGAATTTTCTTAAGTAAATATTTATTTTATTTAAAAAATATGTAAAATATTTTTAAAGATATTATAATTAAGTTATGTGCATTTGATAAAATTTCTAAATAGTGGCCCAACTTAAAATATCGCACATGAAATAAAGTTGTGATTTCGATTTTAATAAAATAAATTATCTTACATCACTTATTAAAAATCTTTTAAATGCTGGCGAACTTGATGAATTTCTTTAGTTTTTAATTACATTTCACCCACATGCAATGCTGTTTTTGTTTTTTATTTTCTTGTACAACTCAACTTTCTTCCGCGTTTCTGGGCCTATGATTAACGAGCTTGTGCAAAAAATCGTAATTTTTTTTTTTTTTTTTTTTTTTTTTTTTTTTTTTTTTTTTT
>NC_027751.1:33294015-33296717 GCF_000695525.1 Brassica oleracea var. oleracea
AAAAAAAAAAAAAAAAAAAAAAAAAAAAAAAAAAAAAAAAAAAAAAAAAAAAATCGTAATTAGTTCGGATCTAGGATAGCACGCTGTTTGTTTAATAATGCTCCTTCCGATTCTAAATGATAGTAGTTTTGAAAATTTTATTTGTTTAAGAAATAATAATTTTGTATTTTTAATATATATTATGTTTGTTGTCATGTTATTAATAAAAATCAATTATTTAGCTTTTGCAAATTATCGGGAAGAAGCCGAGATCTAATTGAAAGAGAGTTTCACCCGATCAGAGATTATCTATGTACCAAGGACACAAAATTCAAAGGCGGATAGACTAGCACGCAGTGTTAGGAAGCAACCATCTTTTATCGTTCACATGGATGCAGATCGCCCGGTTTACATAGTCAGTATGAGTCTGCATACGTTGATGATAAAAAAAAATCAATTATTTTATACTATTTTCTAATAAATATAGTATATTATAATTTGGTAGCTTATTAATAAAATTTGATTATTTGATACTATTTTCTAATAAATATCTAATCTATTAAAATAGAGTCTTACTTTTTTATCTAATTAAAAATATTGTCACTTAAATTTGGACCTATTCAATTCTCACTAGAAAATATTATGCCACTGAGTAATTATGGAACTTACCTATTTTAATGCTTGTATTTTTCAGTTAGATTAATGTATTGTCCTAAAATAAATAGTATCAACTAAATAATTGTTATCGAAATTATAGCTTTCCAAAAGACACTATTCACTTCTCTACTAAATCAATATCGAAATCATTCATTCTTATCGTATGATCAAACCAAAAATATTATGACCCCAAGTCCTATGTTATATGTGCAGTCTACATCTTTCTTTCGATTCACACATATACTACACATTTACTTTTTAAAATCCAATGTTCAGTCACGCCACATAGAGCTAGGCCTCAATAAGTCCAATGGTATCGCATGGATATATTATTTTCCTGAATGTTATATATGCAGTCTACAACTCTTTTTTTCATATAAGTCATAAAGATATTAATTACCTCTAAAAACTATATTTTATCATGTTTGTTGTACTTCTGATATTAGTTAGTTCTTATATCACAACATAATCTATTCTATTAAAACTGAAGTAGAAAATAATACTTGCATATTTTTAAGTGGTTTCTTACCGATTTTCATTCTCTTTTTAACTAATTTTAGCTACTTCATTTATTGTTTTTACTAATTAATTTGACATCATTTATTACAAATCATAAAACAATAATTACCTATTTTAAAGTATTTTACATATTATTTTCATTTTTTCACTCTTCTTAGCTACTTCGCTAATTGTATTAACTATAGTCTTTGAACATCATTTATCTTATGTGTTAAACCTAATAATTTTACAAGTTTGAATGAAATTGCTTCATTCGTGACAAGAATTCAAATCGGTTAACTATTTTTTTTGTACATAATCAGTTAGACATGGACATCCAAGTCCATTCGAATATAAATCAATTTTATTTGGATATTGGGTTTTTGGATTTTAAAATTAAAATCCATGTGAGTATTATAAATTTTTGGACGGGGTTTGAATCTCTTTCCGGGTCTGGGTAGGTTCGTAAGAAATTAAAAATATCCAAATAACCTATGGATTTAAAAAAAATCATTAAAATTGTATAAAAGAAAAAAATTCAAAATCAAAACTCGCGCGCCGCGCGGATCAAGCTCTAGTTATAATTAATACAAACATTTACACAATATGTATACACACATTTCATTTGTTTTCTCCTCTCCTCATTGTCCCATGTTTGAATCTATGAAAGTTGGGTAGGTCCTCGTTAGAAATAATCTGATATATAGACATTTGCTTCTTCTTCTCCATGACTTCTCTTAGTCATGAATAAAAAAGAAATATTTTGGTTCCATGCAAAGAGAAATAAAAACAGATGCATAAACATTTATCATTCATGCATATTAGAAAAACCCAGTGTTCTAAAATACGGTTGGTACACCCATATATATGCGGTTCAGTAGTACACTGTAATGTCTTTTGGTAACAGCAGAATAATATAGTTATGGTTTATAAGGTATTTATACGGTATTTATACAGCGTTTAAATGACGAATCATTTTTTTTCAAACTTAGATTCTAACAATCTTAACTAGAACAAACAAAAAAATTTCTAACATTACGCTAACAAAATTAAAAAAAAAGTGATTTTTATTTCATCTTCTTATAGTTTTTAAAGCTCTAACAATATTATCTAAAATAACCAAATAGTTTCCTAAAATATGCTAACAAAAAAAAAACAGAAACAATTACTTTAGAACCACGATGAACTTTAGATAACTAACTTAATATTGTTAGAATTACTATCAAGTATCAACCAAAGAATCTTTTGTAAATCTAACCTAGACAAACGATAATAACAAGAGGCCAAGATTTATTAAACATCTACCATATCTCATAATAGGTTATATAACAAATTTTAACTTTTGTTACGTTTAATATTTATAATTTTGAACTTATTTTCTAACAATATGATGAAGATTTAATTATTTTCATTTGCAAATCAGTTACTTTTTTGTCAACAAAATGATAAAAGCGTGATTTTAGTCAAGACATTTTCAAACCACCCAATGTAAATATATAAATTTATGTGTTTGAAAATATTGTAAGTTCATATGTATCCAACTAAACATTTTCAGACTAAACTGTAAT
>NC_027751.1:33296954-33299352 GCF_000695525.1 Brassica oleracea var. oleracea
CTCTGAAAATTCTGTTACACTAATTCATTTTGCTTACCAATTATTTGGAATCAACAAACATGACCGATATTTTTACCAAGTGACATTTAGTTTCGACATACAAAAATATCTATCTCTAAATATGACATATACAATACAATATAGTATACCAGAAATCATTTTATTATATCTCTTTATATTTCTCACTACTACGTAGACTAATCCGACCATTTTATTTATCAAGATTTTAATGTATGCGATGGTAATTAATAACTGGTGCTATAGGGAATTGGTTTAACTAAGCTATTGTCTATTTTTATACGTATAAATCAATCTATTGGTAGCATAGAAGGTTAGATGCAGGTAACCAATATTAAATATTTCAAGCACGAAATGTTTAAATCATGTTTTTGACATAGATTTACTGGAACAAATTCATCCTAATATTCTAATAAAAACAAAATAATTACTTTAAAAAAGATTTACTAACAAAACAAATAAGTAAATGAACTACAAACTACATATTCTAGATTAAAATTTAATGAAACTGTAAAAAAATTCTAACACCATTTTATAAAAAATAATCCCGCGTTTTAACGCGGGTTAGAATCTTGTTCTATATTATAATTTGGTAGATCATAGACCTCCCAATTGATTTACGGTCACACGTGGAGAAAGATAATTATGTATGATTTCGTGAGAAATTATCATATCTAAAAATTATTTTGTTACATAATTATTTAGGGAATTTGCAAAAAATAATCTATATATTCATGTGAAACATAAAATTACACTTTATATTCAATCAAATTCAAAACTAACATAAAATGAAAACAAAATTACTATTTACACTCTATGATCAAACAAAAAACTAGAAAATTGTACGATTCTATCTTTCCAAAGTCACCTTTTCATAGATAGAAATATATACGGTGTATACCTCTTAAGAAGTCTAATGTGTATACTGATTCGAAAGTCTACATCATAATTTGAACTAATAATTTACTTTTAAAAATGTATAAAAATATTTTCCAGGATTTTTTAAAAAAAAAAATCATCAACATAAAAACCAATATGATGTATAAATTAAAATTTAATATAATTGGAAAAAAAAATATATATGTATATATATATATATATATATCTCTATTTTATTAAAATTGAAATACCTTTTGATACATTTTGGAAACATGGATAAAAGTATAAATTAAAATTGTTTGGAAACATGGATAGCAGTATAAAAAAGAAGTATAGTGTCTTTTTAGTAATTTCATTAATATAATTACATTAATTGTATTTCCATATTTCACTTAGTTTAACAATTTCATTAATTATATTATCTTAACAATACATCACATCATTAATTATATTATCCTAATAATAATAGTGCAATTTTAATTTATTAGTTAATCAACATTAACTTTGTGTCAATTATAAAATAAAATTGTAAAATAGCAGGGTTTTGCATATGGTTAAACGTTCGGTTATAGTTTGTTTTACTAAAACTTTTTTTTTAATTTCAATCGGTGAAAAATTACGTAGCCAAAAACATAATTCAAAGACATGTTTTTGTGAATAAAAAAATAATTTCGATCAAAATATAAAGATGTATAACAATTATTGTCAATTAATTTTTTCACTCCATATAATTGTATTACAAAATATAAAAAAAAAAACTCTTTCTATTTCACTTAATTTAGCCAAACACATAGAAAGAATCATTTTTATTAGTTTATAAAATCAATTAAAATTGAACATTGACTATCCATTTAGGTACGAGTTGTTATTTTCGGGTATCATTTTTTTTGTTGACATTAGGTCCCGCTTGAATATAATAAATTTATGTGTGGGTTTTGAGTTGAATCATTCTGGGTTTGGATGAGTTTGGTTCTGATATATAGGAATCTAAAAATATCTAAATAATAAATATACCTGAAACAGGTTTCACTACAAGAAAACACATGCTTAACGAGGAAATTTAACGAGGAAAAACAATCCTCGTAAATTTACGTCGATTTTACGAGGAACTTACGTGGAAAACTAAAGTCATCGTTATTTCCTCGTAACGTAATGACAAAAGTGTTTCGTCGTAAAGTGGATATAATTTAACGAGTATTTTACGAGGAAAAACTATTTCCCCGTAAATACGACGTAAACTTTGCGTGTTATTTACGAGGAAATAGTTTACGTGTATTTAGCGAGGAAATTTTGAATCCACCAACTTCATAGGAAAATTACAACTACCAGATTCGAAATTTCCTATAAATATGGATGTTTGAACATCATTTTAAACACACCAACAACAAAAAAACGTGAAAGAAAAAAAAATGGCTGGCTCCGGGACTATTTACGAGTTGCAGAAGTGGATGTATATGCATAGAGATGCTAACGGGAGAGTGACGAAAGAATACCTTGCGGG
>NC_027751.1:33301391-33302122 GCF_000695525.1 Brassica oleracea var. oleracea
GGTTTGGGGTTTGGGGTTTGGGGTTTGGGGTTTGGGGTTTGGGGTTTGGGGTTTGGAATATGGGGTTTAGAGGTTTGGGGTTTGGAATATGGGGTTTGGGGTTTCGGGTTTGGGGTTTAGAGGTTTCGGGGTTTGAGGTTTGGGGTTTGGGGTTTCAGGTTTGAGGTTTGGAGGTTTCGGATTTTAGGGATTTAAACATAATACTTGTTAATTCCACGTAAGCAGAAATCGTCGTAAAGACCACGTTGGATGAAATCGTCGTAAATACCACGTAAAAAGATTTAAACATAACACTCGTTGATTCCACGTAAGCAGAAATCATCGTAAATACCTCGTAGTGTAAAAACTAGAAAAAAAGGAAAAGGATAAAAATACCAGAATAACATGTGCCAAAACTTCCAGCAATTATAATACGTAAGTCTCACCCACATGAATTCTAATATCTTATCATTTTCCTATTTTTTTCAAATATTTATAATTTGAATAGGATTTTGCTGAGTAATGTGATTTCAGATAGAGTGTGATTTGGGAGTTTGTGTGTGGTTTGAGAATGAGAGTTGTGGGTGTATTTATAGTAAAGCAAGCCTCGTTAATTCCACGTAAGCAGAATCGTCGTTAATACCTCGTATACAAAAACACTGGCCTTTGTGATTCCTCGAAATTTCCTCGTACAAAAAAACACGAGCCTTTGTAACTGCTCGCTATTTCGTCGTAAACTTACGAGGAATTTG
>NC_027751.1:33303166-33303671 GCF_000695525.1 Brassica oleracea var. oleracea
CTATTAATTAATTATATATACTTTAATTTTTTCATGATTTATATATATACTTGCAACGAGTCTTCCAACATCGACATTTTTTCCAACAGCAAAAATATAATTGGGCCTTGGGGGTCACTGAGAAGGGGAGGAAGAAGTTTAACGCGAAGGCGAAAGTTCGCTTGTTGGACACGGTCTCCAACTGGAAGGGTGACTGGATCGTGAAGGGGTATGAGCGTGGCAAACCCGCTAAGCTCACCACAGATGTGTGGGATGGCCTCAACCGTTATTGGCGCCTTCCTGATTTCATTATAATCGCTCAGGCTTGCTCTAACTCCCGTAACACGGTTGATGAGCACGGAAACGGGATGCTTCACACTACGGGCCAAAAACCCCACGCCGGTGTCCGTTTGGAAATGGTAATTAAATATTTTATTAAATAATTTTTTTAATATATATATTAATTTATTCTAACTTTCTTAACTGTTTTTTAGGCCAAAGAGACGGGACATCTCCCGTCTCTTAT
>NC_027751.1:33304615-33326730 GCF_000695525.1 Brassica oleracea var. oleracea
TTGACGTGGTCTTTACGACGAAATGATCTACTTCGTCTTTACGACGAAATATATTCCTCGTTAAGTTACGACGAATTAGCGAGGAAATATGTGTTACGACAGATGAGTAACGAGCAAACGTGGTTCCTCGCTAATTCGTCGTAAAGCCTCTTTTACGACGAACTCACGAGGAAGACCGCCCTTGTTAAGATTATGTTTTCTTGTAGTGTTTGGATATTTGTACCAAAAATAACCATATTACCCGATTATGTCTAGGTCTTTTGAATACCATTAGTTATATTACGACCAATATAAAGTATATAACACTAATTATGAAAAACAAACCTCAATGTATAAAGATGAGAACCAATATCCACGAGGGTGCGCGGATAAATCTCTAGTATATATTAATTTGCTAACCATGTATTGGACAATACTTATGGTTTAGTTACAAAAGGTTCTAATATGTAAGGTCTCTTTGGATTAGATTCTTAGGGTTATATTTTAGATTTAGATTGTTTTTTGCTTTATTGACCTAAATTTACATACCAATGTTCAGTAGTATATATTTTACATATTTTGGTATTTGATACAATGATTAATTTAAGTAGTAATGTTACATATAGGTCTAGATCAAATGTTCTAAATCTATTTCTAATGTTATAGGTCCAGATCTAATGTTATAGGTCTGGTAACTCCAGCTTCTGTCACCGGAGCTATACCAATGTTGAGTAGGGCTGGAGTTTGTGGTTTAGGGTATAGTAGACGTATTTTGTAGTCTATTAGGATTGGAGAGTACAAAATATTTTTAAATTTAACTTAATTTTTTTATAAAAATTGTGAAATAAATCTTAAATTTATATATTAACTTTTCGATTATAAAAAAGAAAAAAAATCCTAGTAGACTACCAAACCAGAAACAATTTTAGATTACAAAGCTCAAAATAATTTCGATTATTTTTAGTTTTTTTGTATAAATAAATTAAAACGATAATCTTCAAACTAATATTTAAAAATTGTAAGATCATATATTAAAATTATTCAAACAAAATAAACAACAATAATGAAATTACTATAGTAGACTTCGAAAAATGTTTCCTTAGTAGACTTACAATAAAGTTTACTCCAAAATTTTAATAGCCAAAGTAGATCTATATTTTAGAATTTTGGTTTCCTTCACGTATACCTCACCTGACACAGACTTCTTAATACAATATTGGGTAACGGACGATAAGTCAGCATTTTAGTACAGCCAAAAACTTCTCACGTATAAATCAAAATCACATGTCTTTGCGATAATCACTACCATATAATATATATAAAACTAAGGTATCTGATACCAAGAGACAGAAATAGAAATGGCGACGGAAGCTGAAGTTATAGCTCCAGTGAACAACGGCGGAAGCAGGGGATGTTGCAAGTCAGGTCCCGGTTACGCTACACCACTGGCTGCCATGTCCGGACCATCGGAAAAGCTCATCTACGTCACTGCCGTCTACAATGGTATACTTTTGATCGTATCTGTGTTTGTTTGTGTGTTTTAAATCTATTTCTAATGTTATAGGTCCAGATCAAATGTTTTCAAAGGTACTTTCAGACAGAATCTTTACTTTTTGTAACTTTGGTTAAAGATTTGGTAGGTCCTACGGATTCTCAAAGATTCTAGATCAAAATCACAAATACCCTTGAGATTTCTCTGTTTTCATTTTCTGTATTAGATCTGTTAACGGGAAGTTAATGAAACGAGGAGTGAACATCATTGTGTTGGTTGTATAATATGAGTTTAATTGACGACATCCTGGCTCCTCTGATTTATTCATTTGTAATTCGTTTTTTCAAGGAACGGGACGAGAGAAGCCGGATTACTTGGCAACGGTGGATGTTGATCCAAACTCACCAACGTATTCAAGCGTCATTCACAGACTGCCAATGCCTTTTGTGGGGGATGAGCTTCATCATTCTGGTTGGAACTCATGCAGCTCTTGCCATGGTGATGCTTCTGCTGATAGACGGTATCTCGTGTTACCATCCCTTGTGTAAGAATCCTTCATCCTTTCCATTTTTCATAGTCATATCTCTATATGTTTCTGTCTTGATGATGGGTTTTTATTTCTGTTTCTGAAGATCTGGTCGCATCTATGCGATTGACACAAAGGCAGACCCAAGGGCACCGTCTTTGTATAAGTATGTTGATCCTAAAGAGATTGCTGAAAAGACTGGATTGGCGTATCCACACACAGCTCATTGTCTTGCCTCTGGTGAAATCATGGTGTCCTGTCTTGGAGACAAAGAGGGAAACGCCAAGGGGAATGGGTTTCTTCTCCTTGACTCTGATTTCAACATTAAGAATAGGTAAATCGTTACGTTTTAGTTTTTAATCAAATATTAGTCATATATATTGTTGATGCTTGTTAGGCTAAGAGTTAAGACAAAATGAAGTAAGGGATACACGAGGAAAGTGCATATAATATATATAGCCAATCCAGTGAATGTAAGGAGATTTTGAATGGACTTTGATTTGTATGGTTAGGTGGGAGAAAGAAGGACATAGTCCCTTGTTTGGTTATGATTTCTGGTACCAACCGCGGCACAAGACAATGATCAGCACTTCTTGGGGAGCACCTAAAGCCTTCACCAAAGGTTTTGATCTCCAAGACGTTGCTGATGGCTTGTATGGAAGCCATCTACATGTTTATGGTTGGCCGGGAGGTGAAATGAAACAATTAATTGACCTTGGAGAGACTGGTCTCTTACCTTTGGAGGTAACATAACCAAACATCTAACTTAAATGTGAATATTTGATCTGTGTTTTGTCTTGAAGGGATATATACTTTTGTTGTACAGATTAGATACTTGCACGATCCCTCTAAAGATACAGGATTTGTTGGGGGTGCTTTATCAAGTAATATGATAAGATTTTTCAAGAACAGTGATGACACCTGGAGCCATGAGGCAAGTGTAGCTTCGTAATCTTCTTCATTTAGCCCTTTCTGTTCTCTAATTAATCCGCAATTTGATCTGTTTTTTATTTATTTTTGTAGGTGGTTATATATGTTAAACCCCTAAAAGTAGAGAACTGGTTTCTGCCAGAAATGCCAGGGCTTATCACTGACTTCTTGATCTCACTCGATGACCGGTTCATGTACTTTGTGAACTGGCTTCATGGAGACGTTCGCCAGTACAACATCGAAGACCCTAAAAACCCTGTCTTAACCGGACAGATTTGGGTGGGAGGACTGCTACAGAAGGGCAGTCCTGTTAAGGCTGTTAGAGAAGATGGTAGCACTTACCAGTTTGATGTTCCTCAGATCAAGGTTTGTCCCCAAATGTAATATTACTAAGTTTTACATTTTACACTGTATAGAAAACTTTTCTTCACTGGTAATTTTTCAGGGAAAATCTCTAAGAGGAGGACCTCAGATGATCCAGTTGAGCCTCGATGGGAAAAGACTGTATGCAACGAACTCGCTCTTCAGTGCTTGGGATCGTCAGTTTTACCCGGAGCTCATGGATAAAGGATCACACATTATTCAGATTGATGTTGATACAGAAAAAGGTGGTCTCTCAGTAAACCCTGATTTCTTTGTGGACTTTGGTGATGAACCAGATGGTCCTGCCCTTGCTCACGAGATGAGATATCCTGGGGGAGACTGCACCTCCGATATCTGGATTTGAATTTGGAAGAGTGAGTTTGTTGTGTTACGTTTAATTTGAGTGTTATTTGTTGTTATGTGTGAGATGAATAAAAAAGCGAGGTAACAAGAGATCCCTTGTTGCTAAGGATGCTTTGTAGTAAAAACTTTCTATATTTCGAGTGAACACATTTAGTGTCACCGTTTATATATACTGTTCGATTTAATGCATTCTCGGTTGTTCCAAAAATCAGTTTGTAGAACGTACCGTGTATATGTCAAAGAATATCTAATTTGCCTTAAATCCTAAGTTTTGACCTTCTTTCATAGCTCCATATAAGCTCAGCCACCACGCATCGTCTTTCATAGCATCAAGTCTCGCAGTTAGGATCAGAGCCGGACTTGAGAGGAGTCTTAGGAAACATTTGAATGGGGCATCTACTTTGTGACTTGTGAGGCCCCACATTTTAAAAAAGTTGATACACATTAATATAGTTATATATAAGTATTAAATATATAATATTGTTGCTATTTCATTAATTAAAAGTTGAACATATATTGGTGTTATTAAAATTTACAACTTTAATTTTTCTAAAAAGAAAATAATTCTATAGACTAAATTTTTGTTTTAAAATTTACATTTTCTTTTTAAAAATTAAATTAAATATTTTTTTCTAATTTCAAATAGGACCCCCACGAACTCAGAACCTGCTCTGTTATGATGCTAGGAGGCAAAGAGATTGACCGATTTAAGAAGTTATCGCTTGAATCTAATTCCCTATGTATTAATTGAGAAATATTTGAAAAGATGTAACCTCAATTTTGTAATAATTAAAAAAGACTCATTGCTTATGTGTCAATCAATTAGGTAGTTAATTAGTCATACGTGTCAGCCTCACATTGAAATTGAAAAACATGTTGGTCCAATTCGATTTTTATATCTCACTAGAAACATTTAATACCAACTATATGATATCATATGATATTAAATAAAGCAAGGTGGCTATTTATTATATATTATTTTCTTAAATAAAACCTACGGAATTACCTAATGTGATTATGATATATATATAGTAATTAATAATTTTAAATAATGAATATTTGCTAATAATTTGTATGCTTTCTATCATTTTTGTTTAATTTTTACTATTAAAATAAATTACGCAATTACATTAATCATATATTAAAATTTTAGTTTTTTTGTACATTTTGTATTTTAAATTTTTCAAAACGAATAAAAATTACTAAAACTGTTAAAAGTCACATAAACTTTTGTGATCAATGTTTAAATTTTTTTCTATAATAAGATACAATGATAATAAAATCATATAAATAAATAATTTTATTTTAATAGGTGTTTATGTTAATATATATATATATATATATATATATATATATATATATATCATATCGGTTAAATTTAATTATATATCATATACGATAGATAAGATTGATTATTTTGATTTATTTATTCTAAAATGATGGCGAATAAACAAGAGCGGTCATTTGATTTTATGTTCAAACCAATTTATTACATAATAATAACTGATTTTTTAGTTATTTAATATATAGTTATTATTTTATCATTTTATAATATGCAGAAAAATATAAAATAAGTATTTATTTTGCACAAGGCGCAGATCTTAACCTAAGTATGTATCTCTTTAATAATTTTGAATCTTAAACATTTTCTAAATCCCAGGCCAAAATAAAAAAAAGAAATGAGAATAAACTCAAAAATCAATATTTATATCGAGCAATAACCAAAATGACACAAAAAGGAGAAAAATATCGAAGATAGATATGATTGGCATGTGAATGTAAACTTCTCATAACCATAATTAACTTTTAAATTGCTAAATCATGATATAAAACCGAGATGACATAGTTTTATTGTAACCAAATAGTAGGCATGAGATTCTTCGGCTTAAACGTTAGGTTTTTATGCGATAAATAATTTTTTGACCTAAAATATTTTTAAAAATGGGATAAGTTCATTAGTAAACAAATTATGTAATTAACAAAAAAATTTTAAAAAAATTGTTTAAGGACCAAATATATTAATTCGATCAAAAATGTAAATTTCTTTTCCATACAATATTTCTTAAATAATTTTTATATAAATTTACCTTGCGCAAGTACTATATCTTATCCTACTACTGCGAAGAAAGATCGACTCTCTTCTCCTCTTGCCAACTCAGAAAATAGGGTAAGGAGAGTGTGCCATGTGTCGTCTATTTATAACGGGTCGTATCATTGAGACCGTGAACCATACGACCTTTTGTTTTGCTGGGCCATTTCTTTCTCAAGCCCATGGCGTGCTGAATCCACTTTGTCGTGATGAAAGACGGCGTCTTCCATTAGGGTTGACGTGAGTTCTTCCTGGCGTCTTATCATCTTTCATCTTCTTCGTCGAGATACCAGTAACCATCACCCACGATCTAGATTCAATGCGAGATTTATGTAATCCAAGGCGATGGAGTTGGACTATAAAAAGTTATGCTTTCCTCTTTTCAGAAACTACATCTCATTCGTTCTAAACTCACCAGTAAACAAAAGATTGTGTGCTATGGCTAACGTTTTGGTCCTCCTCTCTGATCTGCAGACCGGCCGCTCTACCTCCACCGTTGAAGTTCGGTTGCTCCGCTTCAGGGAGGCCAGAAACATCCGCCGTGGTGGAGAACTCATGGGCATCGACGTGCTCCTACTCGATTCTCAGATTATGTATTAGATCCGCATTTTGTTTTAATCATCTCTGTTTCTTAGAGTGGTTATTTTATCTCAGAGGTGAACTGAACTGCGGGAGCAGTGGAGATGTTAATGCGGCAGAGGTGAGATGCAGCCTAAATAGATTACAGGATGTCCTTGTGGCAAGACCGAGCCAAAGATGGAGGCGATTCCAATGTCTGCGGCGGTGACATTAAGATTATCTCGGATAACTGGAAGGACAGGTGGAGCAACGAAAGAGGAATCAAAGCAACATAGGAACTAAAACCATAAGAAGTGGAAAGCTCGGATTCATTCACTGAATCTTTCAGTAGCGGCTCCTCCTCTTGGACCTCCACCAGCACCAAGATTATAGTTAGCGACTGAAAGTGCAGCCAGTGTGAGGTGAGTACATTCTGTCCTTTTTCCTATTACACATTTTTGTAAGCTCAGTAGCAATAGAGTTACTATCTATCAAATGCAGGGAGCTTTCCAAATACGGAGACACTAAAACAGCCCGGACCGTAATGCTAGCAAAAGTAAAGAAACTAATCGAAGCAACTCCTCTTTTTCGTGACAAATTGACGTTCCCTGCATTAAGATCTACGAAACTGCGGACTCTCATTAATCAAAGGTGTGTTTCTTTTTTCCTCACGATGAGTTCTCTTGCAGTTGATTGGCAGCACCAGCTGTGCAAAACTCCTAGGCCAGACCCAGATATTAAAACGCTATTCACAGACCACACATGCGCAGTTCCGAATGGTCCTCTGGCACCTTCATCAGTCAATCCGCCTGTTACAACTTTGACAAAGCCAACAGCTTTTCCGTCACTTGGAGCTCATGGTGTAAGAAACCTCAACGTTTGACTGCTTTATTCATGTTTCTGAATTGTAAAAAGTATTAATATTTGAGTAAATCTGTAATTCTGTATTAAATGTAGCCCTTTCCTCCTGGCACTGCAATTGCTGCTGCTAATTCTGCCAACTGGCCCGGTTTACCGAAAGGTGTGGTACTAGTTGAATCTTGCCTGAGAACAAAGGCTTTTTCTCTCACTCATATTCTTATGCTGTAAACAGTCTGTTCATGCTTGGGAAAAAGATTTATGTGCGAAGGTTGGTTCAGTTCCATTGTCCAAAGTTGTAGAAGAAGAGCTGTATATGCTTCTATACGTTTGAGTGGTCCAGTGTGTGAGAAAACGCATTCAAGAAAGCTAAATCGTGTATTGGGCAGAGATAAATGGAACTTCATGTGTACATATTTCTGATCTTGATTTCTACGTTGATGATGTTAATTGGGGTGCTGAAGACTGAAGTTGACACCGGAGAAATCATGGGATTATGACCAGCATTTTCATGGATGGAGTCAGTTTCAAAACAGGAACTTGGGTTCATGAGAAGAATAATGACAACAGAAGCTACAACAACTAAAAAATTGGGAACTGGAGCAGTAAGGATCAGCAATGAAGAGAGAATGAAGAAAGAGACGAGCTGTGCAATGTGGAGGAGATCGGATGGAGGATTGTCGATGTGGAATTGGAGAGGGAGAAGCAAAGGTGGGTTTCAGCCACATTCGAATGGTTGAGGTAGAGGACGTTAACCTTCTTTAATCAAACAGACTTAGAGTATCTCTTGATAAATATATTGAATAGAAACTTCGAAATTGGACTATAAATTTTTAACATAGGTTGTTATGGATACAAAGATCATACTTGATCATAACGTTACATGAAAATTTTCTATAAATCCGTTTGTTTCATTTCAAACCAAATAATCATGTTCCCCACACCGTCTCTCTCGACTGGCCGTATGATTTCAGTATTTAACTTTGACTGTTTTCAGTAGTATTGGCCAATAGTACGAACACAAAAACAAATTAATCTTTTATATAAACTTAGTGACTAACTCCATATTTACAAGTTCAGAATTAAATCACTCCAAATGAAAAATCATAATTCTCAAAAGCGAATTAAGAATTTTCGAGAATTTTAAACTCTTTTTAGTTACCCACGACTAAACTTCATTTTTTGTTAGATTTAATATAGTTGTAGACTTAAAAGGCATGGTCAATTAAATTACTTAGAGACTAATCTGGAAACAACATTTATAAAAAAAAAAAAAATCTAGTGAACTAAAGCATTTTTACAATGCAACCAATCAAACACATAATTAAGATTTAATCAATTTTGGTTCATTTTGCTCATCACCTTAAATATAATTTCCAAAACAAAATATCGAAAATTTGGATATTAAAATTTCTGAGATTCGTATGATAAAAACAACAAATGTTTTTAAAAAATTATAATTTTATAACTACTTATAGTTTATAATAGATTATAATATATATATATATATATATATAAACATATAAAATATATAATAAAATTAGAATTTAAACAAAAAACCTGGGCGTAGCCCAGGCCGACCCTAGTATGTTATATTTTACGATACTAAGGCTGATTCTAAACAGCATTTACCGAACATATGAATGCATGTTCCTATATGTTTATTAAATATACTATAGTATAATTTAAATTCAAAAGAATGAAATTATTGAATTGGAAGCGGTATACTAGGCATTGGAAAGCATGTTGCATCATTTGATATGTTAGTAATTTGGGACAGATTTCAAATATTTGACAATGATGCTAGTGAAACTTCAGGCATGGCCGAATTTTCGACAGAGTTGAAAAAGATACAATAGCTGAAGAGAAGATTTCAAGATTTCAGGATATATGCTATCCTTTGGGACATAACAGAACTGCAGATTTCTTAATAAGAACCGGTCAATCTTCTTATAAAACCTTTTTTTATTGTTCTACACTTCAAACTTTAATAATAGAATAGTCTTTTGACGAAAAAAATGAAATTATCGAATAAAAGTTTTTAGAGTTCAAAACACAATGCTTGCTTTTAGTTGTTTAGGTCCTCGAAATATTTTTGAATGACCCGCATTTTAATTATAAGTTTAAAACTATTTGTAAATTTCTTGCATCATTCCACCAAACTCCAATTCTCATTTCAGCTTATCTCTGGTTTACGAAATTATTGCGTAATCATTATCCGTGGTTTTGATCATTAAATACTACATTGATTGAATTGTTGTTCGCTTGCAGCTTATTTTGGGTAGAAAATTCATAACACATCACAGTTGCAGGGAAAGAGATCGCTGAATGTAACTATCTATGGCTCACGGGGTTGCTGATGTTGGAAAAGCATGGTGAATATGGAGACATTTATTATTGTGGATGACAACGGCTATGTGCACGTGTGCGTGGGCGTTGTAAACATTCTCATAGTATTGGGGAGCATGTAGATCTGTGAAAAGTCTAGTTGAGTACTTGAGTTCGCGGAGGTGGGCTCAGCTGAGTCATTCTTTCGTTGAGGGCTATGAGAAATGATATCATAGAGCACAAAATGTATATGTCAACGAAAATGTAATATGCCATATATCATAAGTTTAGACATTCTTTATTAGCTTCATTCGATCTTAACCACCATCCGTATCTTTGGTGGAGCACGTGCCACACTCAGCTCCTTGATCCACAACAATATTCACTCTAATTCAACATCTTCTTTTTTTTGTTGATTCTATCAGATCCCTACTACTTTTTTTTTTGAATTATACGGGGTATACTGGCCCCATAAAAATGATCCAGACTAGTCACGTGTTGCCACGTATCGGTCTCATGTTCCTGATGATGCTGAAATGTTAATTCCCCAATGGCCGAGACTCTAACCCCGGTGACTTCACCGTATTGGGCTTTTGCCCTCAAGTTAATCACCACCACACCACAAGCCCTAGTTAAATCCCTACCACAAGCTCGGTCATGTCAAACTCATTGTTTACTGACATTTTATAGCTCACATCAAGGATGAAGTGTCGAAATCACTACTACTTCCGAACTCGACACTTCATCCTTGAGGTGAGTTATAAAATGTCAGTAATCAATGAGTTTGACATGACCGAGCTGTCACATATAATGGTCATTCACTACAATTTCTTTTTGGAACCGGGTTGGTATGTGAAGTTACATACTTTTATTTTATCTCTTGTGAATTTTTTTTTGGAAAAAACAACGGATAAAAAAATATTTTGGATATAAAGTTTGTAGATTTTAATCCTTGTTTACAAAACAAAATGAGAAGCGTATAAATTAATCATTTACCTCCACACACTACAGTAAAAATTAATCAATGTTACTGATGAATTAAACTCTTACCTCTATATATGACACAAAACTTAACCCACTGACAACTAGTAACCTTGAAATAGCACCAGAGCTTTAATGATATATGCTTACATATTGTTGACAAATTCAACGTTGAAACGCTTCCATATAACGAAGATGGTGTAGAAACAGCATCTGCAGTGAAAAAGATATCGAGATGTTTTGGGATGAGCATGAATATGCTTATCTTTCACTTCACCGACATATTGTATTGACATTGAATATTCTAATTTCTCTTTAAGTTTGGAAGATCTTACTAATATTGATGCAGTTCATGATAGGTTTATTTTAAAACCTGATGGTGGACAATTCATGGATCTTCAGTTTCAAAGTTGCAAGCCTTAGCATTTAAGTAAATTTTCTTCTTCATCATGTTGTCAAAGGAACTGGAACACTTAAAACAGACAAGGTTGTTCTACAAAGAGCTGAACATTTGATATTTGTGCACAGTCTTCATCGTTTATCTAGAAAGAGTTTTGTTTACAAAGAAAGTCCTAACAAGATGTGGGATGTTATAGGTGACAAATTTGATTTACTTAATGATACTAAATATAGGAAGACTCGAGTTTGAGGATTTTTTCTTGATAAGCCAGAATTAGAGGCAGATGTATTTGATATTGCAGATGAGAATGAGTATGAAATGATTGCCTAAATCTCTGACCTATAGGTTTACTAACTAATAGGATTTCATTATTTCAAATTTGATATTTTTTAGAAAAGAAAACAAAATATTGTCACGTTATATTATGTTTTTAAAATAAAAAGATTTTAACAAAATAGTAGTTACATAAAAAAAAATTGAAAAAAATATATTTTTAACTTCGTCAGCAAAACACTAAACCTTAAATCCTAATCCATAAACCTAAGTCCTAAACCCTAAACCCTAAACCCTAAATATTAAACCCTAAACTTTTGGGTAAACCCTAAACCCACATACTAAAACCCTAAATCCCAAATCTCTAACCATAAACTCTTGAGTATTTTAGTGTTTAATGTTTTTATTTAGAGTTTAAGATTTATCCAAGAGTTTAGGGTTTACCCAAGGGTTTAGGGTTTAGTATTTAGGGTTTAATGATTAGGATTTAGGGTTTAGTGTTTTGATGACGACGTTAAAAATATTTTTTTTTGTAATTACTGCTATTTTTTACTTTTTTTTACCTTTTTAATTTAAAAAGATAATATAACTTGACAATATTTTGTTTCTTTTTATAAAAGATATCGAATATAAAATAACACAATCCTATTGGTTGGTGAACCTAGATGTTCACCCTAGGGGGTGAACCCAAGAATAAGTCTTTAATTTTAGTTAAATTGTTTAATATTAAAAGTTTTGTATTGGATTTGGGTTGCTTTTATTTTGTAAAATAAAATTTTACATATATATACGCTTCTAACAGGCATTAGTTTCCTTTTTTTTAAAAACAAAATTGCTTTTACTCTTCGACATACCCATTCTTATTCCATGCACCATAGCTACAAACATTACATTTAAAACAACTAATTGGACTAATGAACCATACATTCACCTTTATACACATTACAAATTAACTGATTGGACTAGTGAATCGTATATTTACCTCAATATATCAGACAAAACTTTAATCAATTGAACTAGTGAATACTTCAAATAACTAACTAAAAACAAAAGCTATAAGGATATTTTTTACAAATCCAAATTTCTCAACCTTGGCGCAAAAGAAAAATCCAAAAATTTGCATAATATAGTTTTTTGAACACCAAACTTCTTATATTAAATTAAAGGTACAATGGGCTTAGACGATTACAGTTGGAGCTATACTCGACGCAAAACAATAAACAAGAAAACTGCAATATGACGAATGAGAAATGTGGCAAAGGACAGAAGAATCTGGCAGAGAAGCTTCACTTGAAATCTTAAAATCCGTGATAGGAAGAAAACATTGAGATCAAATTTAAAACCGACGTTGAAAAACCTAATTGATAGGGTTTCAGATCGGTTGATAGCCGTCTGTGACAAAAACCGATTGTTGGCCTGCAAGAGTTGAGAAACTCCAGAAACGTTGCCAGAAAAAATAGCACAAAGGCCTTGAATGTTTAGATTTGGAAATAACCTTACAGCAGAGAATTGTTTATAATTCTCAGGGTAGGAGACCCTGAAACCAAAGAGTAATTTTGATTCTGAAAATTGGAGTACAGAGCGCAAACAAGAGTACAGAGACCAGGCTCATAGATGCCAAACTAAGTCACATATTAGGTTTCTGTTGAGAGTGTGGGGGCCACATGCACAGTCACCATCTTGCTTGTCGAATGTAGTTGTTGTCCGGTGAGGCTCCCCTTCGGGGCAGAGCCAAAGCCGTGCCTCCTTTCACCAAAAAGAAATTTTGGCTTATGGCAGCATTTTTCAGAAAAAAACTTAATAACATATTAGTATTTAACTCATTACTAATCTTACATGGGTTTAAGATACTTTTTTTTTTTCTTTATGAATGAGGGCATATTTCTTTTGATTGCTTATGTGTGCTATTATTGCTCGCACGGCAGAGCAAGAAGAAATTGATGTGCTGAGAGAGCTAGGGCAGATGCACAGCACATATAGAAGGCTATGGTGGCAAGTGCACCCACTCTTTTTCAAAAAAAATATGTTTTATAAAGAAACTTGTTTAAATTTTGCCATAATTTTGACCAAAGCCCAGCTATGCACTCATTGGAAATTTGGTTATGCCCCCTTAATTCTATATGTTCATGATGTTATCCTTCTTATTTTTTATATATACTAAAATGTCCACCCACAAATAATATGTGCTGGATTCGCCCATGGTTGACATAATCTGAAGTATGTGATCCCTCTCGGGACGGTGAGTTTGGAGGTTCTGTGAAGATCCACGCAAGTCTAGCGTTGTCGAATTCATGAAGCATATGTGTTGCATGTGATGTTTAGGCCTCGACAGTCCTCTTAATGTCGACGATAGCTTGTTCTAGGTACGCGGTTTTGATTTATACCTTTTGTTCTTTTTGGTTGTATTATTTCTCAAGGCGTTGACCCGCGTAAGACTGTTTAATTCCCGTTTTGACCGCCTAATTTTTTTTTCCGTCCGTGTAAAGTTAAAATACGGTTGATTATTTTTTACTCATTGTTGACAGATTTTATGTAATTATTCATTACTAAATAATTGTAATTAGCTATCAAACCCAAAACAAACACATACATACTACATTTAGGGATTTTTTTCTACCAAACACACCCTAATCTAAATGTTCAACGAATCAAAAGGAGGCTGTTTAAAATTATATATAAAATTTATATAATTATGTCTAAGAACTTGTGTCATCATGTTTAAAATTAGCTAAACATATTATAAATATATTAAATTATATTTTAAACTAGGTCATGCATATTTTTTGAGTACTCCCCGATTTTTCGGTAACTTGCTAGGTCCGAAATTGCTGTCCGACTAGCGATTAACGTAGTTCCGAACATGAGTTTTTACGGAATTATACAAGTAAAAATTAATTTTAATAAAAAATCCACCGGGGTCAATTGACCCACGTGCCAACAAACAGCTCATAACTAAATGTCCTCATACATTGTCATAAAGTACCTTTTATTTTGGCTATACTGAGATGAGTATTTTCAATAAGAATCTGGAATCAAACTTTTTATACAAAAAAAACATTATAGGATACAAAAAGCGAGATGTACAAGTTTTAATATTTATAACATATGCATAGAGATACATAAATAACACTTAGGTACTCAATTAAGTAAAGCAGTGTGTTAGGTGAAGTGCGGTCCCTCTCCAGTGCTGCTCCCACTAAGTTTTATCTTGAAATACTATTTATGAAGAATAGTCCCAATGTGGCATTCCATGCTTATTTAGTACTCATATAACCCAAGATCCGGCTCCAGAGTCTACTTTACTCGCTTCTATCTTAAAAAAAAAAAAATGGAGACACAACCCTTTAAGATCTTATTGACCATTACCATCGTATTCATCTACCTTCTTGCACACGTCACGTCCAAGGAATCATCATCACCATCTCTGTGCAATGGTTCGGTGGGAGAGTGCAGCAGCGTGGTGGAGACTGAAGAAATGAAGGTGATAATGGAGTCATGGTCAAGCCAGAGATTTACGGAGGAGCAGACGCAGACGCTTTCATACAAAGCTTTGAGGAGGAATCAGCCGGCTTGCGACGGTGGCAACCGCGGCGAGTCCTACTCCAACAGATGTCTTCCTCCGCCGTCTAATCCTTACAGTAGAGGCTGCTCTAAGCACTACCGTTGCAGGGGTGATTCTTGACCACTCGCCACCATTATGATGACTCTTTATGTAATTTTAATTTGAAGTTTGTCAGTTTGAATTGTTTTGGTTTCAAGTGTAATTTAAGAAAATGGGGTTTCCTTTGTTAGATAAAAGTAAATGTTGGGTGAAAAACAAATTTCAGATTTAAGATTTTGCCATATTTGTGTCGGGAGGATGCCTTTTGACCTAGTCGACGCCAACTGCTACGCCTCTTATCTCAAGTTCAATTGGAGTGACCAAAATAAAATAATCCGAGTCACTCCCATCAGATCAATCAATACCAACTAACCTTCGCTTGGTGGGATCCATAGTTTGGTACTTTGGTACAGTGGGAATCAAGGGCAGAACACATAAGCGTTTTATTTAGCCAGGACTGCATCAAATTACAAAACTAAGGCGACGCCAAGTTGATGATAAAGTCAACATAATCAGTAAATGTTAACATAAATGAGATATTGAATTTTCTTGTTTTTCTTGAACACAAAACCCACTAAACTCGATGAATCTTTGGACCAGAAGGCGACGTTGAATCCCCGTAGAACTTTGACTTACTTGTACGAAAGCTTCCATACCTCTCTGACATTGGAGGAGCCATCTGTGACTTCAGACACTAAGGTTGAAGCAAGAACGCCTGCAATGAAGTTAAAGTGATGCAGTATCAGTAAACGGGTGTATTACCATTGCAGAAGATTAACAAACACAACCCAGATCATTCTTACCGTCTTTCTCAATCATAGACAGGAACTGCCTTGTCCCTCCACCAACCCCGAAATAGTACTTCTTTGCAGCCATGTACACTGCTCCATCAGGATAGGCCAAGCACTGCAAAAAGAATCAAGAATCAAACTTTCGATGAATTTTAAAGAATGTTCATATCCAGGAGACAAGGATAAAACGAGAGTATACTCTTTTGATCAGTTCATAGAGACTTTTCTGAGCAGAGATGGAATAAATTGTCTCAGCCATTAGAATGATGTCATAACCGCCCTTCTTATCAGTCTCGCCATCATTAACTAGTGGAAGAAGCTGATGAACTTCACTCCACTCACCCGCAAAGAAGCGTACTTCTGTATCACCTACTGAGACAGACGGAGGCTTCTCAGACAGATTAGCATTCAGATTGGGAATGGTGAGACATCGAAGGACCTCAGCATTAAAGTCCTGCAAATGAACTGCATCTGCACCCTGGACACCAAATAGAAAAAAAATAATTTAGAAAGATCTAAGAAAATGATTTTAGCCACAGAGCTGAGAAGTATCAGCTTACCCTGAGACACGCATAGATTCCTGGAAGTGCATGACCACATCCAAGCTGAAACCATAGATTCAACGACTTAAGTATGAATTAGAATAAACAAGAACATGTAATACATCATATTCCTGGATCATCATCATAAGTAAGATAACAAACATAGTTGAATTCTATATATCTTTATCTTCAAAAACAGGATCAAGAAGCAATGAGGTTACCTCGAGGACCCGTTTTCCGGGGAATGAAATGTTCCCAGTTTGTGTTTCTTTCTCAAGAGCTTTGACAAGATCTATAGATCCTTCCCAAAGCTTAAGCCCACCTTTATCAAATCCAATAAGATGAAATGAAATGATGCAAATCACATGAACCATATCAAGAAGGATCAGTTTACCTTCATATACGCCAGGAACCAAATCCGAATTAGGCAATCCAAAGACCTCTCTCGTGTTCACACGACCCTGAGAACCAAAACAGAGACTGAATACACTCACTTCCATGAACAACATCATTGCCTTCAATGGTTTAGTATTTAGCTAGTTAAAGTACTATGAGTTGAACAAAAAGCTCACCTTCAAAAGAGTGACTTCGCCGATACTCACTTTATCCACTGTGAAAGCAATGGAGGAAGAGACCTACTGCGACGGAATCCCAGGAAATCAAGAGATGGAAAGTTACGGGAGAAGATAAAAGGAGAGGAAGTGAAAAGGGACGATACCTCGGAGGAGAATACTTCAACAGGAGGAGGCGGTGGAGGACGAGGTGGTTCTGGTGAATCGAAGAACCCTAAACCTTGGGATGATGACTTATCGTTCGAAGAAGAGAAAAGCTGAAACGTCGGTTTCGTCGCCATCGATGAAAGCTTCGGCAGCAGCTCTTCGACACACCCGAGCAGAGCCACAGGGGAAACAAATAAGAACCCATCGAACCGTCGGTATAACGCTTGATTCAACGGTTCATTAAACCAATAAATTATCTATCAATTTGCTTTTATCAGGGAATTAAAATTCATTTGATTTCGGTTAAGATTTTCAGAGTACTTGGTTTATAAACAACTAGTGGTATTCCGGCGCGTATGTTTTACTCTTACATGAATTTACAATTTATTTTATGATTTTAGTAAAAAATTATGTTCAAAAATATGAAAATTAAAATATATCGAAAGAAAATAATGATTTTTCATCTATTTGATAATGGTTAGCGACTATAATGTATTACTTTGTTTTTGGTTGCTTAGTTCAAAGTGGAATAGGATAAGTGGTTGTGACTAATTGATTCAATAAAAATAAAATAAAAAACCGATAGTCGTAACAAAGTTAATTTAGTTGAAATTTAAACATATAGTAAAGTTGATGTTTTATTTACAGAACATACTTATACTGTTAAGTATCATGTGGACAGTATATAAAAGCAACGACATTTGAAATTTTATTTTAGAGACTAATCTGAATTTCTTACCAAAAAGTAAGGTAGTTAAGCTCATATTTATCCGTAAGCCGTAAAGGAAAGCTTCATGAATTATTTTCTTTGTAACTCTAATTCTGCTCTCCATATTGGATTCAAACAACAAAGCAAGCTCAAATGTATCATCCGAAGAAAAACAACATGAAAATCCAAATTTCAATTCGACAGCCCTAAGTAGAATTAAGCTTTTCTTCGTAAATCATTGATAAAACAATTGAAATGTACAGATTCAAAGTTCGTTTCGTCGACACAGTGAGAATAACAGTTTTGATCGTCGTTAGAGATGATTCAACAGCTCGACGTCGCCGCCGCAACGTTTTTTTTGTGGTTGCAATTTATTATTTGTTCTAATTTGATTACAATTAAAATAAGGGAATTATAGACTTTTTCTTAATGAAGGTTATTTAGTTGATTTTCAGCTTAAAAAATTATTTTGGTGACAAAAACTTAAAATGAGTTATTGAAGAGAATTGCCCACAATTTAACTCATTAAAATATTTGGTCTGCCCCCAATCAATATTTGTCCGGTCCTTGTTTCTCACAGTTTTAGTTTGTCTTTTTTATTAACTAAAACCAACTATTGATTATTTCCTCTTATATTTTTTTTGAAAAAGAAAAAAAAAATATTAGAGAGAATAATCAATATTTCCTCTTATATTTGCTCGCTCAACTTATATAATAGTTTTTGTCGATATATATTCTATTAAAACTGAAGTACAAAATCATTATTACCTATTTTAAGTGGGTCTTTACAGATTTTCATTCTCTTTTTTTACTAATTCTAGCCAGTTCATTTATTGTTTTCATTTAAGTGTTTTATTACATCTTTTACATTCATTTTTCACTCTTCCAAATTACGTCATTAATTGTAGTTACCACAATAATTCGATGTCATCTATTTTACGTATTAACCATAATAACTTCACGTGTTTAAATGAAATTGCTACATTAGTGACAAAAATTCAAACCGGTTAACAAAATTGTTTTTTTTTTTTACATAATCAGATAGACATGAGCATCGGATACAAATCGGTTTTTATGAGTATCGAGTTTTTGGATTTAAAAATTAAATTATGTTCGGACATTATAAATTTTCGGACATGGTTGGAGTTGGATTCTTCAGGGTCCGGGTAAGTTTCCTGGAACCTAAAAATATCTAAATAACCTATATGTTTAAAAATGTTAACAAACAATTTATAAAAAGGTAAAAATCAAACCCACACGGGGGTGCAGATCAAGCTCTAGTAGTTATTTAAAAACTTGGCTCACAATTTGTATATACCTTTTAGCTTTCTAATCTTTTAATAGTGGAATTCTGTTTATTTAGTTATCTAATTATATTTGTATGTTTATTGAAAACTTATAGATGTGTATTTAACTTATTTTGGTTGGTTTCAACCAAAAAAAAAACTATATGTTTCTCACAAAAATACTATAAGATATATATTAATCATATAGATAAAATTATTTTGTGTGCTTCAAATGATTCACTTACTAATTTATGTAATGCAATATAAATAAATAATTTTTAATTATAAATATGATTTATTTATATAAATATTATTATACGAAAAAAGAAACAATTTATTACATGTTAAAAAATATTTGTGAATAGCTGAAGGCGGGAAGAGTTTTGTAGAAGTTGGAATCTTGTTTACGTAAGTGTTCTCAAAGTCGTCACTGAAGGTGAGTGGAGTTGGCGATTGTTTGTTCTGTTGATGGTCATTGTTAAATAACATGAAGGTGGTGTTGTAAGCTGAGGGTTGACTGGAATTTAAATTATTAGAATTATAACTTATATCGAGTTCAAGACAGCCAAATAAAAGGAAAAAAGCAGCAGCAGTTATTAAATAAGGAAAAAAAAACGCATATATTCAAACATACAAAAAGCCTAAATCAAAGGGAGTAGTCGGGAAGACGCGATGAGAACTACATAACTTAAGAAGTTAAGCTTTGCGCAGCTTTTTCCCAGCGCACACCTCTTTCGGAAGAAGAATCATCTCAGCATTAATTCCATGTGAGTAGGTAAAGTTGGAGTGGCAGCTGAAGTTCCTTCAACCATCAACAACGTCATCCCACCGTTGGTCTTAGGGGCTTCCCTGGTCGCACCATTAGAAGCCTTAGTGTTCACAGCTCCAGTGCCAGGGTTCCTCTCGGTGCATAGACAATTCAAAAAACGAGAACTAAATAGAGTAAGCCGAGTACACATATAGACAAAGGGTAGCATGTACATGTTCCGCAAAGTTTGGCAGGGGCTGACGTTCATTGTCATCGAAGGTCCTTGCTGTGGTTAAAGACTGATGTTTACAAGAAGAAAACTTGAACTCGAACAGCTTTAACTTGAAAGTGTAGGTTCTGCCTACTAAATCCTTTAAGGTATGTTGGCAGTGGTCTCGCCTCTGTGTCTTCACAGATGCATCCAGTTTCACAAAAAAAAAAAATCAAGTAAGCTGTGTTGATATTTGGCAAAAATTCTAACACATTTCCAAATGTAGGAGCATTAATATTACCATGAGCTGTGCGGGTTGTATCTTTATTGCAAACTATTCCTTTTTTTTTTTTTATCTCTGAACCTCTTCATGGAGGGCTTGCTTTCTCATTCTCCATCCTAGTTTCGAAAATCAAAACTCAGAAACTCGTTAACAGTTATAAGCATGTAGGATTACCTAAGGAAAAGAACACACATCACTATTAATTTTTAATTTAGAAGCAACAGAGACAAGACCTATTAACCAAACTTTTATTATTTGGATTTTATGTGATTACATAATCAATTTTCTGTCAAATGACAATTCTCTCCAAAGACATTTTTTTCATCAAACGGCTCTCTCAAAAGACATTTAAATGAATTTTTTCGCCAAGAAAACATACAAGAAAAAAATGACCAACAAATGTTTTAGTGAAAAGATAAAAGACACTTATATATAAATATAAATAAATATTTAAATAAATAAAAAAAATTATTATTATTTTCAATTCAAAATTTTTAATTTATTTTTTCCATAAAAATTTTAATTTTTAAATTTTATTTTTGAAGTCCAAAAATTCTTTTTGAAACTATTTTAAATATTAATTTATTTACTTTTTAAACTCCACTTCACTTCTTATATCTAAACCCTAAATCTAGATTAGACCTAAGTGTTAGGGGGGGGGGGGATCAGTTTTGGTTCTGTTGATTTGGAACCCAAAATAAATACCTCTACTTTGATATAGATATTTCTTCAATATTTACTATTTTTCATAATTTTTTGGTTTGTAAAACTATTTATTCGATTTATTTTGATAAAAAGAAAGGGCATTAAATGCAAAAATGGTATAAAAATGTTTTATCCCATAACGACAAATGAGCTTGACCTGCACTTCCGCGCGGCTGTTAATTTTTTATAAATTGTTTAATAAAATTTCTACAGACATAGGTTTTTTGTTTATTTTTTTAAGATCCTACACATCAGAACCGAACCCACCCAGACCTGGAAGAATCCGATTCGAACCCCACCCAGAAATTTGTAAAACCCGAGTGGAGCCTAATTTTAAAATCGAAAAAGCTCCATACCCGAAAGAACCACTATGTACCAGAACGGATACATGAATACCCATACCTAACTGATTATGTAAGAAAATTAAAAAGTTATTTGTTAAATGTTTTAAATTTTTGTCACAGATGGAGAAAATTCATTCAAACATGTGAAATTATTATAGTTAATACGTAAAATAATTGATGTCTAATTATTATGGTAAAGACAATTAATTAAGTAGTTAAGAAGTGAATAAAACACTAAAATAGGTACGTTCTATTTTTTTTCTATAATAAATATTGTCATATTATTTGGGAAATAACAATTAAAAAGGTAAGATGAAATTAAATAAGGAAATAACAGATCTAACAAATCTGTTGAAAATAGGTTTAGTTATATTTTGTACTTCAATTTTAATAATATAGATGTACTTTTTTTTTGGACTAAAGACCAATTTTCCCTAATTTAATTTTCATTCTTAATTACTTTCATTTTTTACTTACAACAACAAAAGAAAATTACCTTATTTGGTACAACTGATGATAAAACAATAGCATTATGCTATAGAAATATTATGCTAAATAAGTTGTATATATGTTTTCACTAATGTATTTAATAAAACGATTGGTAAAGTAATAGTAGTACACTATTTAAAAAGTATCATAAAAATTAATCACTACAAGAAAACATCGTAATTCTGACGGACATTCTGACGGAAAATGAGATCCTCGGAATATACCGATGAAATACCGAAGAAGGCATTTTCCTCGGAAAACACCGACGAATATCCGAGGATATATTATAGCCGTTGGAGAGCCGTTGGGGATTTTAAAAATTCCGAGGAAACTCCGAGGAAAGAGCCGTTGCCGTCGGTATTCCGTCGGAATTTCTTCGGTACTGTCGGCAGCATTTCATCTATAAATACCCACACCCCAACCTCTTCATTCACTCCATTTCTTCATCCTCTCACATACTATATTTACACACGAATTTGATTGAAAAAAGCATGTCTTCTTCAAATTATTATCGTTCTTGGATCGATCGACCTCATTTGGATCCGAA
>NC_027751.1:33327115-33327286 GCF_000695525.1 Brassica oleracea var. oleracea
CTGTTTTTGTAAAAGGTATTCTACCTGAAGATAATGTAGCCCCTGGTTCATACTACGAGGTTCAAAAACTGGTAGCTGATCTTGGTTTATCGTATCAGGTAATAGATGTATGCAGCGATAACTGCATGATTTATTGGAGGGCGGATGAAGAGCGGGTTACATGCAAATTTT
>NC_027751.1:33327406-33327561 GCF_000695525.1 Brassica oleracea var. oleracea
CATGCGGAGCACTCAACAGATGGTGAGATCAGACATCCTTCAGATGCAAAAGCGTGGAAGCATTTCCAATCAAAGTATCCCGACTTTGCGTATGAGAGAAGAAATGTTTACCTTGGATTATGTACTGATGGTTTCAGCCCGTTTGGCAAGAGTGG
>NC_027751.1:33327627-33327875 GCF_000695525.1 Brassica oleracea var. oleracea
TTTGCGTATGAGAGAAGAAATGTCTACCTTGGATTATGTACTGATGTTTTCAGCCCGTTTGGCAAGAGTGGAAGCCAGTATTCTCTATGGCCAGTCATTCTTACACCGTACAACTTACCGCCAAACTTGTGCTTGCGATGAGAGTTTTTGTTTCTCTCCATTCTCGTTCCCGGACCAGAGCATCCTAAGAGATCACTTGATGTGTTTCTTCAGCCACTAATATATGAGTTGCAACAACTATGGGCTCA
>NC_027751.1:33328673-33329689 GCF_000695525.1 Brassica oleracea var. oleracea
AGGCCGATCAGGTAATTAAATATACATATATCAATTATTGATAATGATTCATCATCATGTGTATTAATAACACTTATTTACAAATTAAATATTTTTTTAAATGTTACAGGTTTATTATTTCAAGTACCCCCGGGTTAAGAACAGAGATGATCAATGGGCCACTGTTACATCACTCAACCCGAGAGGCTGAGTTCAGGGAAGTTCTGAGCTGGAAGACCCACTACAACCAAGCACATCCGGTAACTTAAGTGCAGCAGAAGATTAAGCTGCAGTTGGCCTTCTAGTCGATTTAACCGACTTTGGAGAGGAAGCCGTCGTTCACGTAGAGGATGAACCAGAGATTGGAGAGTTTCACCAAGATCCAGATTCAGATTCATCTGGTGATGATGACTTGGAAACAGAGTAGCATCGCCTTCTTTTTTTTTAAATATAAGAATACCGAGGAAATTCCGAGGGATAATAGGATTTAGGGATTTCCTCGGAATTTCCTCGGAATAGTCCGAGACTTTTCCGACGATTTAGGGCTTTTCTTTTAGGGTTTCTGTTTCCTCAGAAAAGCCTTGGAATATTCCGAGGAAATCCAAGTGTTCATCGGAATTTCCTCGGAATATTCCGAGGCTTTTCCGAGGAAGTAGGGTTTTTAAACCGAAAACAACGTTTTGCGGTTTAAATAACACTTATATAACCCTTATTAAGTGTCTTAGACTGATTATGAAGTCAAAAATTTGTTTCTTACCCTATAATAAACACTTTTCCGATTGTATGAACGTAATCCCCACAACATAAGAGAAACACTTATACACTTTAATGAACGGTAAAAGGAATACTTACAATTCGTTTTGAAATTTTGTTATTTCATAGTTTATGATCATCTATACAAAGATTCCTCAATGGTATGCATTGCATTTGTATAAGAAATGATATAGGCAAAAATATTTGATGTTTTGAAACCCCAAACATGTGTTCCTTGGAATTTTCTCGGAATAGTCCGAGGAAATTCCGAGGAACAATATAAA
>NC_027751.1:33329862-33330031 GCF_000695525.1 Brassica oleracea var. oleracea
CGGATAGTTTCCGTCGGACCCTAGGTTTTATAAAGACGAAACACTTCTTCTTCCTCATTTCTCTCTTCTTCCTCTCCGGCGATCTCTCTCCTCTCCGGCAATCTCCCCCTTCTCTCGCGACGATCTCTCCGGCGAATCCTCTCTAAACCTACACAAATCATGTAAGGAC
>NC_027751.1:33330313-33330684 GCF_000695525.1 Brassica oleracea var. oleracea
CTATATTTTGATTAATAAAAGATGATTTCATATTTATAAAAATATTTATATTTATTAAAACTAATTTTGTATTTATAAAACATTTTTTTGATTTATAAACACTATTTTATTATTTTTTGTATTTATTATAACTATTTTTAAATATTTTTTTCAATTAATATTTATTAAAACTATTTTTAAATATGTTTTTTTTAATTTACAGGTCTACTGGTGATCAGACCCGGTCTCGATCTCGTCGTGCCTCACCATGAGGTCGTAGTGGTACGGGGAGCCACTCTCAGGGTTCGTCCAGCCACTCTCTGGGGTCGTGCAGCCACTGTCGGGATTCTTCATTTCCCGCTCCGGTTTTTGCTCCCGCTGCTGCACCCCCT
>NC_027751.1:33331151-33331667 GCF_000695525.1 Brassica oleracea var. oleracea
GAAGCAGAACGAGCAAATGATGGAGATGATGAAGAGGATGTACCCGAACGAGCAGTTCCCGTAGTTTCTTTCTTTTTTAAAAAAAAACTCTGAATGTTTTATTTTGGTATGTACAACTTTGAATATTATCTAATATGTTTTCTATTTCAATTTTAATTTTATATTTTCGAATTTCAATTAAAAAAAATAAATTTTTAATTTTAAAAAAAAAATTATTTTTGGGAATATTCCGATGAAGTGTATCCCTCGGGATATTCCGACGACAACTTCCTCGGAATATTCCGAGGGCAAATCTCCTCGGAATATCCCGACGGATTCACTTCCTCGGAATATTCCGACGGCAAAGGTTTCTCGCAATATTCCGACGGCCGAAGTTCCTGGGAATATTCCGACTGCAAAGGTTTCTCGGAATATTCCGACGGCCAAAGTTTGTCGGAATATTCCGATACCTCTTTTCTCTCGGAATGTTTCCGAGGACCGGTCCATCGGAAATATCCGAGGAGATACCGACGAACA
>NC_027751.1:33331695-33342493 GCF_000695525.1 Brassica oleracea var. oleracea
GTCGGAATATTCCGATACCTCTTTTCTCTCGGAATGTTTCCGAGGACCGTTCAATCGAAAATATCCGAGGAGATACCGACGAACAATCCTAGGAAATGTTTCTTCGGAATGTCCTCTGAATCTTTAATTCTCGGTATTCTCTCGGAATTTTCCGAGGAAATTCCGAGGAAATTTTTCTTTTCGACTTCCGAGGAAATTTTACTTTTCGACGACCATTCTCGTCGGTATATCCTCGGAATACTGTTATTCCGAGGACATACCGACGATATTTGTCGTCAGAATACCGGTGTTTTCTTGTAGTGAATATATAATATGTTTTTTCTTAAATAATATATATATTTATAATATGTATTTATTTTCTATTTTCGTTATTAAAATTAATGAATTTTATTGAATTATATAAACTAAAGTATATTTTAAATGTGAAATATTACTTTAAAATTAAAAACTAAAAACATTTAATTTTAAAATTTATTTTTGAATATAAAAATAATTTTGATACTATTAAATAAAATCAATTAATTATATATAATTTTTTCAAATTTTTATATAGTATAAATATAAATGCTCTACCAAAAACTCTATATGAGAACATTGAATAAAAAGCATTTGGAGATCATCAACATTTTGTAAATGCTTTTTCAATAAATGTTGACCGGAAAATAAAGAGCATGAAGTCTGCAAATTCTTTGCCAATCAAGCTAGATTCATTTTGAAGGAACCGAGTGTAACAGTAGTTTATGTCGATTCTACCTCTAAATTACTAGTTGTTATTGTGTATTTGTAGTTTATATCATCTTTTACAACCATCCTGTATCTCAAGCTTTTGAACGTTAATAATAGAAGAAAATAAGTCAATATAAACCCTATGCATAGACTAATCGCCTTAGATCTGCCGTTACGTTCGGATTGGAATTCTGGAATGTATATAGACATATTTTTGAAGTTCTAGTTTTGTGGTCCCATCCCTTGTTCGAAGGACTTCACCTCTCTTGTAACTTGAAGACCCATGATGTTCTAGAGTTTCTGAAAAAAATGTCCAGTCATACCATGTCTCCCAGTGCATTATCACATATTATTGCCTTAACCGGACGTCGAAGTTTTCTATCAGAAACCCCTTTAAACAATTTGAGGCTCAGATATAGCTAACAACTCAGAGGCTTCCACGGGTTGAGATGATTTAGAAATACTTTTAAAATATACCACTACAGAGACGGGACGTGGTAGCTCGTTTGGTAAGGACCTTGGGGGCCAATTGTCATGCTCCCGGGTTCGACGCCAGGCGGAGGGGAACTGCCCATCTTGTCATCAAATGCGGTACTGGGTGTTGGGCCTTGTCCCCAGCCCAGGTATAGCCCTCCCGGGTGAAGTGGACCGCTGCCTAACCGGGCCCAGGGAATGACCCACGTAAGTGGGGAACCCTGGATTATAAAAAAAATATATATATATACCACTACAGTATCTCCTTTTGCCTCTTTAGTTATAGAAATAACTTATGATTAACTCCGGTCTCTTGGCCGGGATTCTTAACTCATGATTTGACCTTTTTTTTTTTACACTTTTCGGCTAAGAGACGGCTTTTATATTTCTTATTTAAGAGACGGTCATTAACTTTTTTTAGTTAAAATCTAAGAAAAGTTAAGAACCGTCTTTTAGCCGAAGCTAAGAGCTAAGAACCTCAGTTAAGAGACTGGGATTAATCATGGTCTTAACTGGGGTTAATCATGGTCTACGTCCTCCTCGTATCAATCGATGATCTATTCATCAATGATGGTATACTATTCATCATTTTCCTTGTTCAAACGCACCCATGAAAGAACTGTGTTTTTATCCCCTGCCTTGAGCCACAACGCTGTGTTTTTTGCTTCCACAAAATCTCCTCATCATAATACGCCTTTGATATATATGTTTAGGGTTTTACATTTTTTTTTTTTTTTTTGAAAATTAGGGTTTTACATCTTCTGCACATTTACAATGATTAGCGCATAAAATTCGCTTCAAATAACTTTTTGCATTACATTCTTTTGCCTGACCGAATCCTAAATAAACTACATACTTATCTCACATAATTCATTATGATTTAGAAATTATCTCATAAAATTTGATTTGGTTGAACAAATATGACGTTCCAAATTACATGGAAGAAAACAAAAGAAAACAAAAAAGAAGAAAAAAATGACATATAGAAAAACAAAACCTGTATACTTTGAATCAACGGTCTTTCACAAATATCATGTATCTCAAGTTTCTAATCGAAAAGAAAAAATAAATCCATATATATGGGAGCTCCATGATGTGAAAAACCAAAAATCGTAGAAGTCGAACGATGTCTTCTTGCGCCTCTTTCTTCTTCTTCCTTTTCCATTTTTTCTTCATCTGCTGTAGCTTCAGAGCTTCTGCTCAGATTCAGAACCCTAAGTTCTTAAAGTCAAGTTGTCCGAATACGACAACGTATTCAAGAAACAGCACTTACTACAACAATCTCACAACCCTTTTGTATTTCCTTTCTTCCCGCAATGCTTCACACCCCACCGGATTCCAAAACGCCACATCGGGTCAAGGCCCAGACAGGGTCAATGGACTTTTCGTTTGCAGAGGAGACGTCTCGCTGGAAGATTGCCGTAACTGCGTCCCCTTTTCCGTCAAAGAATCCTTAACGCGGTGTCCAATTCAGAGAGAGGTCGTACTCTATTACGATAAGTGTATGCTTAGATACGCTAACCAGGATATATTCTCGACCCTTCAGATGGAAGAAGCACAAACAATGTTCAGCAATATTATTATTCCAACTAACCAACAAGAGAGGTTCGGAGAATTGGTTTTGTCCATGATGAACAACGCAGCCGCAGAAGCCGCGGCTAGTTCCAAAAAGTTTGGTGCGAGAGAAACCAACTATGCTGCGTTTCAGAGTGTGTACGGACTTGTTCAGTGCACCCCTGATCTGACGACTCAAGACTGTTCGCGTTGTTTGGAAACATCCATCAATCAGTTACCCACTACCAATACTGGGGCAAGAATTCTTTTTCCGAGCTGTAACTCAAGATACAAGTCTTACCCATTTTTCAACAAATCCGCCGCTAGCACATTTTCATTACCACTACCGCCACCGGTTTCTCCCGGACCTGAGTTTTCAAACGCAGGGAAAGATAGGAGTTCGTCTGTGTTAGTGGTAGCCATTGTTGTACCTGTTATAGTGGTAGTTCTACTTTTCATAGCTGGATACTGTTTCCTTGCAAAGAGGGCAAAGAGACCTTACGAGACAGCACCCACATTTAATCATGGTAAAAATTCAAGTAATCAAGTGATTAACAATCTTTATTGGGTTGATTAATCTCATTGTTCATCAGCCTCTTTTTCCTGATTACTAAGAGTTTTATTGTGCAACAGGGGATGATATAACAACTATAGACTCGCTGCAACTTGATTATAGAACAATTCAAGCTGCAACAAATTATTTTTCAGAGGATAATAAGATTGGTCAAGGTGGATTTGGTGAGGTCTACAAGGTATTAAATCTTTAACTGCGAATGAGGTTCATTGAATTTTTTTTGTAAACACGTTTGCATAATGAGATGGTGCTGGTGAAACCGGATAGGGTATATTTTCGAATGGGACTGAAGTTGCGGTGAAGAAACTATCAAAATCATCAGAACAAGGTGACACAGAGTTCAAGAATGAGGTTGTTGTTGTTGCAAAGCTTCAGCACAGAAATCTGGTTAGGCTTCTCGGATTTTCTCTAGAACAAGAAGAGAGGATATTGGTCTACGAGTATGTTCGAAACAAAAGCCTTAATTACTTCCTCTTTGGTAAGTTGCATTTATTTCTTTGTTTCAAAGATTATTTAGCCTTTCTTGACACTTTGGGAATCTAAATATAACTCATGGATGTTCATAGACGCTGCAAAGCGAGGTCAGTTAGACTGGACTCGACGATACAATATCATTGGAGGAATTGCTCGAGGGATTCTGTACCTTCATCAAGATTCACGGCTCACAATCATACATTGTGACCTAAAAGCGAGCAATGTTCTCTTGGATGAGAATATGAACCCAAAAATTGCAGATTTTGGAATGGCTAGGATCTTCGGACTCGACCAAACCCAGGAAAACACAAACATAATTGTTGGTACATTGTAAGTCTTCTTGTCAACTACTTTTAAGTTGGATTTATTTGAACATTATTTTATCAACATACTAAAGTTTTGTTGTGGATTTCAGCGGTTACATGTCTCCCGAATATGCGATGCGTGGCCAGTTCTCAATGAAGTCTGATGTTTATAGCTTCGGAGTGTTAGTACTTGAGATTATAAGTGGTAGAAAGAATAACAGCTTCCACGAGATGGATGATTCACATGACTTGGTCACATATGTAAGTTCAAAGCTAGTCAAGTTTTATATTAAGCTATTGTTGCAACTGATTGTTTAACTGATATTTTAGGCTTGGAGGCTTTGGAATTACGGAACAGCGTTAGAACTCGTGGATCCAATTATCATTGGAAATTACAAGAAGAGTGAAGTGGTTCGATGCATCCATATCGGTCTTTTATGTGTTCAAGAAGATCCTGTAGACCGCCGTCCCGCCTTGTCAACCATATTAGTGATGTTCACTAGTAATTCTATGACTTAACCAGTGCCCAGGCGGCCAGGGTTTTTCAATTATACTAGACCCATAGACCCACTTGATTCAGATCAATCTACCATGAGCAAGTCTGTTGCAGTGTCAACTGACGATGCATCAATCTCTACATTATGTCCTCGCTGATTTGGTCTTAACATTCAGGCTTGAATCAATTGTTACTAGGATTTAACCCGCGCATTGTGCGGGTTTTTAATTCTAATTAAAACTTCCAGTTTTAATAAAATAATATGTTCCAAGTAAAATATGTAAACCTGCTGGCTAATATTGAAAGTTTTCATATATTTAAGATGTATCAAATTAACAACCTTTACAAATTAAAAGTTTTCTCTCTCTAAAGTTTTTTGTTTAACTTTTTGAAGAATATGAGTTAAAGAATGGGTTAGTTTGCCATAAAACCATTATGGGATGAAAACTAAGAAAATAACCATGTAAAGATTTTTTAGAGCATGTCTCAATTTATTAAATATATAATATAAACAATCAATTTATAGAAATAATACATAGCATAGCATGAGGAAGAGTTTGGTTCATACCATAACACATGAGCATAACATATGAGCATACCATAACACATGAGCATAAAATATGAGCAGAGGATGATGATGCGGAGGAGGAGGAAGAGAATGAGCAAGAGGAAGTGGAGGAATAAGAAAAGAAAGAAGAAAAAAGTCTTTGTACTATACTATATTTTAACATGGAAGAGTATACTATATCATTTATAAGATTTGCTAAAAATGTTGTTATTTTCTACGTCCAATCAGAGCGGACCTATTTGATACTAAGGGACGTCAAATGACACCATAATTTTGATTTCCTCTTACCAGGGGCGTGTCCGCGCTTCGCACGGAATATTGTTTTATTGTTGTTAAGTATGATTTTTTGGATGATGTAATTATGTGGTAGATCGTCTTTATTTGTTAAGAGCATTATTTATTTATTGTGTTATGTAGTAATAGGTGATATGTTAATATATTATTTGTTTGTTTTTCAATAATGTTGTGTCGTGTGTATAGTAGTACTTGTTAATGGTGAAGTGATTCTCTGATGTAAAACATATTGAATTTCAATTACTTTGTATTTAAACATTTTGTTGATTCTAAATTTAACGGTTTCAGCGTCAAAATTATATTTTATTTTTTCATATATTTGAAAATTATTCTGTGAACATGTTTTTGCTCTCTTCCCATATCTTGACCTTAAGCCATCGCCATCTATATATTTTGTTTACCTTTCTGGTGTGCGGTGCATCTCACCATCACCCGAAAAAAATCACCTCCTGCTCTTGTTCTTCCTCGCCTTCTTCTCCTTTGAGATTATCTGGTATTTATTGTAGATCGAGTTTATGAGTTTTCAGTTGTGCGGTTGTTTCTCACGGCATTGTAGGATGTTCCGATCAATATTGGTTGCTCCTCTTCTTCCTTAGATTTTGGCTGATGTTAGGAATTGCATCTCCTTGGGTTGGGTCAGAGTTTTGTCGTCTTTGATGTTGTCTTCCTGGTCGTTGGCTTTCTGTCGATAGTCTCTGCTCGTCTTGGTTTTCAATTTTGGTGATCTGACTTCTATTGTCTTTCATAGCTCGAGGAAGGCTCCACAATTTCCTGATTTCGTTTTGTCTCCCCTTCCCTCTCTGTTCGCTCATCTTGTTGCAACTTTCATCGCTGCTTGCGTCTCTAGTGACTCTCCTTTTTTCCATGTTTTCCACTTCAGGTTTGGATAGTGTTTTCCTTTGTGTATGCCTTATGGGTTTTGAAGGTTGTTTATGCTCTCAAGCTTGGGCTATGCTTTCTCGGTGGTTGGCTTTAATTCTCCCTTCGTCATGTTGTTTCTCTTCTTCCCCTGCTTCTCTTAGCATAGGTGTGCGGAATTAATCTCTTGGAGCCTTGATCTCTTATATCCAGAGCTTTATGGTTATTTACTGGCATGGGTGCTTGTTTGTGCTTGTTTAGTTTGTGAGGTGCTTCTTACCTCTTAGCTGTTGGTTATGATTTTGGTGCTTTAGATATGTGTTTTCCTGCTTTGTGGTGACTTTGGCCTTCCAGGGATTATTTTTCCTCGGACCTGCTTTCTTTGGTTCTTTGCGTTGGTGTTTTATCGTGCTCTTTTGTGTTATGGGGCTTGTTTTGTTTCAGATTTCATCTTTCTATCTTTTTAAGACCTTAGTTTTTTCTGGCCAAGACACTCTATGGTAAAGTGAGGTAAGTTAGTCTTCGATCTTGACCTCCTTTCAACTCTGGACTTTTTTTGAATTTGTGTTACTATGACATTTTGCTTTTCTGTGTGATTGTGAAGGTTTTAGGTTAAGATTATGTGTTGTGCTCTAGTTTCTTCTTTTTAGTTTTGTTAATTTATGATTTTTAATTGTAAAATAAATATATAATCCGTAAAATGAACTAATAGAAATAGTAAAAATAATAAAATAGTGAAAGTTTATATTACTTTTAGCTCTGAACAAATTAAGTATTTAAAAAATATTTATATTATTTTACTTATTTTTTTATCCATCATGATTTTAATGACCAATAAAATAGATTATCAAACTTCATATTGTGATGGTTAGTGCGAAAATAATTAGATAGTGCACAATTACAAAGTGATGAGCCAAATTGATGTAATCTAAAAGAAGAAGGACCTAAAATGTAAAAAAAAAAACATGAGGATATGTGTCAGCAAACCCCCTTTTCACATGTCATAGAAAAATAAAAAAGCTTATTTTATATATATAGATAGATAGGTGTTTTGGATTTTGAACCATATTATCTTCATAAAACGACACATATTTATATGTTTGACACATGTAAAAAATTTCGCTGGATCCGCCACTGCATCAATATGTAGTGTTTTTGAAAAACAATTTTGCACTGGATCTAAAAAAATGGCAAAGAAATTGGAAAGAATAAAGAAAAGAATAAGAGAAGTAAGAGGAGTCGTCGGTAGAAGAGAAACAATAGGAGTTGGAGGAGAAAGAAGATAAAACGGATGAAAGAAAATAAGTGACAAAGAACAAAAGAAGAAGAAAGAGGCGGAAGAAAAAGAAGAAAGAAGATGACCAAAAAAGAAGGGAAATAGGATAAAAAAAGCGAAGAAGAACAAAGGAAGGAGGGGGACTGAGAAAAATAAACAAGATGAAGATGAGGAGAAGGAGAATAAAACTTAGAAAAAAGAGCAAAAATAAAGAAAGGAAGAATGAGAAGAAAAGATGTGAGCAAAACCAAAAGGAAGAGTACCGAGAAAGAGTAAAAGGAGGTGGAGAAAGATGATTGAAAAAGAGAAGAAAACCATATAATATACTATACAAGATATATGCCCGTTGCAACGCAACGGGTTTTGTTTGATGTTTTAATTTAATAAAAACCATAAAATAATAAATCATTTTATCATAGTTTTATGATTATTTTTGGCATATTGTTTGAGATTTATTTTACAATTAAAATTCGTTTTCACACATAAGTTCAAGTTAGTATTTGTATTTTATAATCGTGGTGCATAGATTAATTGTGTAAATTTTGTACTTAGGATTTGAGAAAATACTATACATAAACGTTTAAACTGAACACAACCCGAAAAAAGAAACTGAATGAAAAATAAATAAATAGAAATAAAAGTCAAATACACCAGTCGAGTCAATGACAACATTATACATGTTCTTACGCACTAATTTATTGTTTTATATAAATAAGTCTTTAAATTTTTATTTTGTTAGGATTTTTTTAGAAAAAGAAAAACATTCTATTTTATAAATAAAATTTTTATTAACGATTAAAATATAATGTTAAATACTCTTTTACAATTTTGTTTAAGATTTTAGAAAATGAAAATTACTGTCATATAACCTATTACAATTACATTCTCTTTAGAATTTCAGAAAAAAAAATTGCTATCAGATAATTATTTTTTGTTATTAATAAATAATTTTAAAATTACTATTTTTACAATTCGTATCAATACTAATTTTATACTTCTTTTGTTAATTAAATATTTTTTTGTATCATGTCATCATCAAATACTCTTTTAAAAATATTATCAAAGAAATTTTTACAATTCTCTTTTGGTTAGGACTTAAAAATATGATACAAATTTCTTTTGTTTAGGATTTTGTTTTATAAAAAAGGAAAACAACTATCAAATATTCTTTTACAGTTTTTTAGGATTTTAGAAAAGGAAATTAATATTACATAATATTTTACAATTATATTTTCTCTAGGAATTTTAAAAATAAATTTCTATCAAATAATTATTTCCAGTTTATATTAACTATTTTTAAAAGTCTACATTTTCAAAATTCGTTTTTTTCAATATCGCAAATAATTTTACAATTATTCTTGATGTATATACAATTGTAGTGACTCTTTGATAGTGAAGTGTACAATTGTTCATGAGAGACCATCTTGCTTCTGTTGGTGTGAGACTTATTTTAGGAATAAGAATCCGTAGATTATTGATTTCGGTTAGGATTTCTGCTTTAGTAATCATATTGTCTAGGCTGGTTATTAGTAAAATTGTTCCATTGCAAATTTCTTTTCGCAGATTTAAATTCCTTAATAACATGACTGGAACACCTATTTTGAGATCAAGTTCGTGATTTGGAATCTCTGAAAATTTTAATGTATTTAAAAATCTGTGGGATATAGAATATGTTGATTTGTAACTTTTTTTGTCGTTATCAATACTATCAAAACTCAAATATTCCTTTTGCCCACCGTGTAAGCAAATTAACATATAGTTATTCACGTTACCAACTGTTTCATCCTTATTCTTTGGAGTAAGCATTGCTTTTTCGATAAGATAATTCTTGTCTTTAAAAGTGAATTGGAAATCATGATATATAGACGTTGTAATGCATTCAATATGAGCTTTATTGTTTTGCAAGAGCAATTTGTTGTCTATTTCAGAAGATAAATTATGTGAACATCAGTTTAGATGTGAAAGGACACGGAGAAACACTCACCTAAATAGAAAAGTTGATTATTCATAAATAAATTGATATTCATTAACTTAACTACAACAGTATAACCAATTTAATATTGTCGATAAGAACAAACACATATAATCATAATAGTCACATTAACTTTTGTACAACAGCATAACTGCATAACATCTATTTGGCTATATGTACAAACGCCAAAATATAATTGTGGCAATAACTAACGTACAACTGCATGACAATTATGACAAAAAATCAACATCAGTTTAACACTACAAGAAAACAGCGACATACCGAGGGAAAAAATCGTCAGTATGTCGTCGGAATAACGTTATTCTGACGACATACCGACGAAACAGGTCCTCGGAAATAACTCCTCGGAAATCTATTTTTCCTCGGAAATCCCTCGAAAATTTCCGACGGAATTCCGAGGAAATGAATTTCCGAGGAAACTCCGAGGACCACCAGTTCGTCGGAAAGCTCCTCGGAATATACTGAGGGAGAACTTCCTCGGGATATTTTGATGGACTTTCCGATGGTTCAATCCTCGGAAGTTCCGACGGAAAATTCCGAGGAATGAGTTCCTCGGTATATTCCGAGGAACGAGTCCCTCGGAAAATTCCGAGGAACGAGTCCCTCGGAAAATTCCGAGGAACGAGTCCCTCGGGAAATTCCGAGGAACGAGTCCCTCGGAAAATTCCGAGGAACGAGTCCCTCGGAAAATTCTGAGGAACGAGTCCCTCGGAAAATTCTGAGGAACGAGTCCCTCGGAAAATTCTGAGGAACGAGTCCCTCGGAAAATTCTGAGGAACGAGTCCCTCGGAAAATTCTGAGGAACGAGTCCCTCGGAAAATTCTGAGGAACGAGTCCCTCGGAAAATTCTGAGGAACGAGTCCCTCGGAAAATTCTGAGGAACGAGTCCCTCGGAAAATTCTGAGGAACGAGTCCCTCGGAAAATTCTGAGGAACGAGTCCCTCGGAAAATTCTGAGGAACGAGTCCCTCGGAAAATTCTGAGGAACGAGTCCCTCGGAAAATTCTGAGGAACGAGTCCCTCGGAAAATTCTGAGGAACGAGTCCCTCGGAAAATTCTGAGGAACGAGTCCCTCGGAAAATTCCGAGGAACGAGTCCCTCGGGAAATTCCGAGGAACGAGTCCCTCGGAAAATTCCGAGGAACGAGTCCCTCGGAAAATTCCGAGGAACGAGTCCCTTGGTATATTCCGAGGAACGAGTCCCTCGG
>NC_027751.1:33342908-33344533 GCF_000695525.1 Brassica oleracea var. oleracea
AAAAAATAGTTTTAATAATATTAAAAATGTTTAATAAATATAGAAATTTATATTATATATATATATATATATATACATATTTTTTTTTAAATCCCAAATAATAGTTTTTATTCACAAAAAAAGTTTTATAGATATTAAAAATGTTTTGTAAAATCCAAAAAAATCGAATTTATATACAAATAACGTTTTGTAAAATCTAAAAAATCGAATTTATATACAAAAATCGTTTTGTAAAATACAAAAATCGAATTTATACACAAAAATTGAATTTATATACAAAAATTGATTTTATAAATACAAAAATAATAAAAAATTTATAAAAAAATTCTAAATCAATTCAACAAAACAAATTATTCAACCAAATCACAATTCTAAACCTATTATACAACCAAATCACAATCCTAACCAATCACCCTAACAAAAATCTATCAAATCTACACAAAAATCTAACAAATTGAACCTAAGAGAGTGGGATAGGGTCCTTACATGATTTGTGTAGGTTTAGAGAGGATTCGCCGGAAAGGAAGAAGAGAGAGAAGGGGGAGATCGCCGGAGAGGAGGGAGAGGAGCCAGAGAGGAAGAAGAGAGAAATGGGGAAGAAGAATTATCTCGGCGTTATAAAACCTAGGGTCCGACGGATAGTTTCCGTCGGAATTTCCTCGGTTTCTCAATTTCAATTTTCGCGAAATATTTCACGGCTGGTTTGCCCGGTTAAATGAAAATATTCCGAGGAAATTCTGACGGACACTTAAATATCCGTCGGAATTTCCTCGGTTTCTCAATTTCAATTTTCGCGAAATATTTCACGGCTGGTTTGCCCGGTTAAATGAAAATATTCCGAGGAAATTCCGAGGAACACATCTTTGGGGTTTCAAAACATCAAATTTTTTTCCCCTATTTAACATCAAATTTCAAAACGAATTGTAAGTATTCCATTTACCGTTCATTAAAGTGTATAAGTGTTTCTCTTATGTTGTGGGGATTTCGTTCATACAATCGAAAAAGTGTTTATTATAGGGTAAGGAACAAATTTTTGACTTCATAATCAGGTAAGACACTTAATAAGAGTTATATAAGTGTTATTCAAACCGTAAAACGTTGTTTTCGGTTTAAAAACCCTACTTCCTCGGAATTTCCTTGGAAAATTCCGAGGAAATTCCGAGGAAACCCTTATCTTCCTCGGAATTCCGTCGGAATATTCCGAGGAAATTCCGAGGAAAAGAGTCTATACTCATATCCCTAAATCGACAAGGTCTATTCCGAGAAAATTCCGAGGAAAACCTATCTTCCCTCGGAATTTCTTCGGAATTCTTGATCGGCCTGAGAAGCAAGAATGAAAAGATCATAATATTGCAGCTTTCGCCTCGAATTTACTGATGTAACACCAAATACAACTGTTCTCACACCTCGATCTAGAGTGTTGTCATGCCAATCACAATAGAAAATAGTACAGCGCAATCCAATCATGCCCAAATACTTGATTTCCAAAATCTCACGTATGTGTCCGTAGTATACATCATCTCCTGATGCAGAACAAACGCCAGCATCATAAGTCGTACTCGAACGTCTCCTCTTCTGAGTTGTGAATGCATATCCTCGAGTACAAAATCTCGGATATGACTTCA
>NC_027751.1:33344903-33345491 GCF_000695525.1 Brassica oleracea var. oleracea
TTATATCAATAAATGTGAATTAGTATAAATATGTGATAAATGATATTTTAATTTGTTTAAAGCACTCACATAAGTAAACATCCATCCAGAAAATTCTCTCAGCTTCATTTCTCCTAGTTCGTTCTCTGTGGCGTATCTATATTCAGACCGCTTTTCTGCCATGAAAATCCTGTACATATGATGACAATAATGTAATTAATTAAGATTTAAATTTCAACTTGTTAAAATAAAAATTTGTAAGCTAATTTATTTACCTCTCATTTTGAAGAACATCTTCGCAGTTAGTGAGCAAATATGTTTGCAAATTACTGCGCTCCTGCTCAGTAAGTCGACGGTCCTTTGGTTTTCCGCTAAGTCGTCCAACGTCTGTGAAAATGTCTGGAACCGTAACATGATATGTTGTCCATTCGCCTCTATCATCATTCCGAGCAGATCTTCTGTTTTTGGTCTGAACTTCTGCTGGGAAGTAGTACTCGACAAACTTTGAAGTTTCTTCATTGATCATCTGTGCGACTATAGAACCTTCCACCCTACTTAAATTTTTCACCATCTTCTTCAAATGGAACATATACCGCTCATACAGATACA
>NC_027751.1:33348119-33351906 GCF_000695525.1 Brassica oleracea var. oleracea
TTCCTATGTTTACAATTTTAGAAAAGGACAATTACTATCAAATATTTTTATAGTTATCATTTTTTTAGGATTTTAGAAAAGGAATTATAGTATTAAATAAATTATTTTACAAATACTTTTTGTTTAGAATTAAGTAAAAAAAACAAATTTAGTAAAAAATACTATCAAGTAATTTTTAAACTTACATTTAAAAAAAAATTGTTTTTATTATCTTATCTTATATATTTATTAACCTTGAGATATTTTAATATACATCACAATTTTATAAGCAAAATTACTGTCATATTTTAAAATGCTGACAAAAAATCATATTTTACAATACTGAAAAAAAAAATCATATTTTACAATTATCTTTTATTTAGGATTTTAGAAAAAGGAAATTAATATTATCTTTATAGGATTTGTAAAAAGGAAATTTTCTAGAAACAGCTACTATTAAATAACTTTTGAAATTAATTCTTACTATTAAATAATTTTAAAGATTCGTTTTTTTTTATCTTAGCATATATCTATATTTAATGATGAGAGATTTTAACACATGTCGATATATTAAAAGGAAAATCACTCTCATATAATTATTTGCTTAATATTTTTAAAAGATAAATTATTATTAAATAATATATATAATTACTTTTTTACAAATCATTTTTTGTTATTATCTAATTATATATTTTTTTTAATTAGAAGATAGTTTAACACATGTAACAATCTTAAATATATAATTTCCACATGTCACAATCGTGTTAATTAGCAAATTTTAAGAACCAAGCTTTATATAATAAGATTGTATCATTAAAATAGGATATTATATAATATTAGTAATATACTATGATCGATTATATCTAATCTATTAAAAGAGGAGTACAAAATAAAAATACTCTTTAGTTTTGTAAATTATTTACACTCCAATACCACTGATATATTTAATGAACATATTTTAAGTTTCCTTTGTCTTTTACGATTAATAAATGTATGTCCTAAATCTATTTTAAACAGTAAAGTGTCTAAATCTTAAAATTAACTCCACAAAATATTCCAAATATCAAGGACATTCCAAAGTTAAAGAATCCCTACTTTATTTCTATCAAATTAACCAAAAAAGAAATCAATCTTTTGTATACAATCTATTTTCTTGACTAAACATACAGTAGATACACAGTTAAGTATTAGAAAGCCTAAAATAAAAATGAACAACGAGATTCTTTTCATATATGTACTATCACATATAAAAATAATGTCAATTTTTCAATTAAAATCGTTAATATAATATTTTAATGGGTTCTTTCAAAATGACTCAAAATTTCAAGTCAAACACAAAAATAACCTATGCTTTTTTTGAAACTTTGTTTTGTCCTATTCACCCTAAAAATTCTAGTTATTCACGAAAATACCATTTTTTTTTCCGAAAATAATGTTTTTACCTTACTGTGGGAACCGAAATTCACACCGTCGATTATAATAAATAATAATGGAGGAAAACCGAGTGAACCCGTTTTTTCTTGAAGGTCCGAATTCTCTGCGTAATCACTTTAGAACGATAAAAAGATAGATAATCGCTCAGAGGTGTTTTATTGAATAGTATGAATACAAGATTCTCCGAGAGGGAGTAGAGATATGCTAACTATCGGAACAACAGGACAAGAGGCGGCCAAGACGTCCGTGCTAGTCTAACCACCTAAGCACTAAGTTCTCTAAGCTAGCAGGAGTTCTCTAAGTCTAAATTCTCGGATCCCCTTTTCTTCTGCTCCTGCTCTCCTTATATAGTCGCTCTAGGTCGGTGGCCCATCCTTCGCCTTCGGGCCCAAGTTTATCTCTTTTGGGAATATTCTATTTTTTGTCGATCTTGATAGTTATCCTCGAATCTTTACATTTATCTTTGGAAACTTAGCATTTATCGTATTTCTGCGATTTAGGAAAAACCGTCATAACTTTTATGGGCTCGAATCCCTTCTGAGAGCGTAGATGGGCCTCTAGACCAGTTTGGATCCTTGCGGACCGTTCTTAGACCTTTTGGCGTTTATACGATTTCTCAGTTTTAGTCATAAAACTTCGAGAATAACTTTAATAAAAACAAAACGAGAAGTATATGGTCCCGAAGGTCGGATATCACAGCTATATGGATGATACGGGAGTCGAAGTAAGTCAGACAGGCCGGGATCAGGTCGAGCTCGCCGGGCGAGCCAACTCGCGTGACGGCCAAACTCGCCGGGCGAGTATAACCACACGTCGGTACAGCTCGCTAGCGAGCTGACTGAATTGATGGTTGAGCTCGCCGGCGAGCTGACCTGCGTGATGGTTCAGCTCTCCGGCGAGTGGCTTTTGTGCGGGATTCGCTCGTTCGTTCACTTCCTATCTTTCTTTCAGTGAATGTTTTGTGAGAAATCCGTGAATAAGAAATAATCATAGCCGTTGATTTCGAAATAACCATTTTTTACTCCAACAGTTAGCCTTCCAGCCCGTAAGACTCGGAGACGATTTTGCGGGCGAATGATGTGAATTAGAAATCAAAATCTTTGGCTAAGAATATTTACTGCGGAAATCCACGTCACCCTCATATTCTTGTAAGTAGCAACTCACCACTCCTCATTCTTCACACATCTCTTTCTCTCACATTCTCTTTTCTTCAAACTACCTATCAAGAATGTCTTCCTCCCCAAGTGAAAAGAAAAGCTCCGACGTCGATATGGGTGAGGCCAACTCGGCACTTCCGACTCCGGCCATGCAACAAGCTACTCCAACCTTCGTCGCCGGGTTTCTTTCTTTCAAAGAGAGACTGTCCAAACGCAGTGCCGAGAAGGAAGGGGGTCGGATTCAGCTGAGGTGCCAGCTATCCTTTCTTCGCCTGCGATGCGACCTCGACTGGAGGAAACAAGCCCCCTGGTGATGCCACGCCCCTCGCAGAATCGGCCATGGTAACTGTTCAAGTTCCGGAGGTCTCGGCTCAACCCTCGGGCTCTTCGACCACACCAATCCCAGCTCCTAAGGAGGAGAAGGCGACGGAGTTGATGTCTCCGCCTTTGGATAGGAAGGAGATCGTCCTAGGGCTTCCCGCGTCCAGTGCTGCTCCTTTGACCAAAAGTCGCAAGAGGACTGGCGCTGCGACCGAGACCGTCAAGAAGAGGAGATGTACCGCTGGCGCGGAAGGGGAGCCCTCGGGACCTTTGTCGCAACATCGTGCCAAGGTTTGTTTTGACCATTTTCAGCATAAGCCACCTTGTTCTACGATTATCCTGGCCCTTATTTCATGTATAGTTTGTATTCCTGATTGACGGGATGCTCAGCGACTGCGGATCAGAGATAGAGCGTTCGACAAGGGGCTTGGCTAAATCGCGAGAGGCATTGAAACAAGCCGAGGCCACGTTGAATTCTACTGAAGCTGCTCGTGCTGCTGAGCTTTCTCAGCTGGAGGTTCGGGTCAGTGATCTCGAGCGGGACCTCGGAAAGTCGGCGAGCGCATTGTTCAAGCTGAAGAAAGAGAAGAAGAGCAAGGCTTCCGAAGTCCGTCTTCTCCAGCGTGAAATTCAGAACCGAGAAGAATCGAGGACTGTTGTTTCGAGGGATGATTTTCACGCGCGCCTGACGAGGATGGCTGTTCTGTTTGATTCCCTCATGGCAGTCCGTGAGAAGGACCTGGCTCTGGCGAGCGTCGAGGGAAGCCTGAACGAGATCCACCTGCTCGAAGGCGACATGGCTCCGAAGAAGCCAGGCTGTTGTCTCGCAAGGAGGAGTTTAAGGCTTCTGACGGAGACTTCGACTCGATCCTCTCTCAGCTGCAGTTCGAGTGCAC
>NC_027751.1:33352057-33356782 GCF_000695525.1 Brassica oleracea var. oleracea
ATGGCTGTGAGGTTGAGGATGAAGGTAGTGCTCCAAGGAGTGCTTAGGGTAACGATCCTTTCGGGGATTTTTTTTTTATTTTTTGTTCTGGCCTGTTTGTGAGGCCACAGTTTGCATGTTTCGAGACTGGCCGTTGGTGGCTTTGAATCCCTGCCCTTGTTAGGGCTTTTTTTTTAATGCTTGGCTCAATCTATAAAACCTTTTCGGCTTATTATAAATCGAGAGAACTCCAGGTTTTTCGAAGTTAGGGGGCGAAGGAGTGAGTTGTTGTCTCGTTCCTTTGCCCCCGGACGATTACCGTAGTCATAGTCTGTTGAGCGAACAACTTTTGCTTTGTGCGAGGACTCGTGAAAACGGATAGACTTAAGTGAAGAGACAAGTTTTGGGATCTCATATCGGGATGTCGATATTATGCCTTTGAGATGTCAGTATCCAGCAAGACTGGGTTTAGGGCAAGACCTAGGTTTACTTTCGAATTAAGGCTATGCGATGACAAGTCGGCTTTCGTTTTTCCTGTCTGCGATTTCTACCTGATTCATGCCGTTATAAAGTCCGTGAAGTGTTATCGGCTTATATGACTTATCTTGGCATGAATCGAGCTACTTCCAAAGGCCGTTTGGAGGTACTGGCCAAAATTTTAGATTTTCTTGTATAGCGTGCTATGCTATAGGACGTTAGGGTTCGTTTGTTGTGATCAGCAACAAAGAAGTGATGCCATTTTAAAGGAATTTTACCGTTAGAGGAATGTTGATTTTGGAAACAAGAGTGTTGTTTCCATAAGTGTTGGAAAGACCGTAACTTCAAGCGTGTTGCGACGTCTCACAGTGCCAGAAGTTAATCTTTTTTGTTTTGAGCCGCGTTTTTCTTACAGGCTTTTTACCAAGGATGCTTTTTTTTTATGAGCATTCGTGGGTTTGTTGGTTTTAGCGTGATAGCTGATGTAGGCGTTCTGGGCGAGTTCTGGACCGCCGTTTGTCGGATAGTGGGCTTAGCGATTGTAGCATCACGTTTTTCTCCGTAAAAAGTTTCGAAAAGATTGACTTTTTAAAAGTTGTGGGAGTATACGAGTATACGTACCCATTCCCCCCCCCCCCTTTTTAAGATGGGGGGATAGCTGAACTCGCTGGGCGAGCTGCCTACGTAGTTCTTTGGATCCACTTTACGATTAGTGGTAGTATTTCTTAAGATGCATCGCGTTCTAGGTTCTTTGGATCATGACGTCCTGTATGTTTGCGATTTGGTATGATCCTGGTCGGACTACCTTTATGACCTTGTATGGACCTTCCCAGTTTGCTCAGTTTTCCTGCGTTACGTTCGGCAGTGTTTTGGAAGGCTTTGCGAAGGACCAGGTCGCCTTCTTTGAACCTGCGATGGCGAACATTTGAGTTGTAGTATTTTTCGGCGGCGTGCTCGTAATTTTGGATTCGTATGAGAGCTTGATCTCGCCGCTCGTTAATAAGGTCGAGTTTGTCCAGCAGCATCGCGCTGTTAAGATCTTCTCATTCGGGGAGGAATCTTCTCCGTACTTCAGGAAATTCTACTTCCGCGGGGATCATACATTCCGTTCCAAAAACGAGGGCGAATGGGATTTCACCCGTAGCCCGTCTCGGGGTCGTACGATGCGACCAAAGAACTCCTTCGAGCTCTTCTGCCCATCGCCCCTTTTTGGCTACTAAGCGCTTTTTTAACCCGTCGAGGACGGTTTTGTTGATGGTCTCTGTCTGGCCATTGCACTGCAGATATCTGGGAGTCGACTTGGTCAGTCGTATCTTCCACTTCTCGCAGAATGCTTCGAATCGGGTAGAGATGAACTGAGATCCGTTGTCGGTCACGATTTCGTAAGGGACCCCATGTCTGGTGATGATGTTCTTCCATACGAAGTTCTCGACTTGTACGTCTTTGATACTTGCTAAGAATCTGCCTCTACCCACTTTGAGAAGAAATCCGTGAGGACCAGGAGGAAGCGTTTCTGCTTCGAGTCATGTAATGGCCCGACGATATCCATGGACCATCGCATGAAGGGATACGGAGACGAGATGGACGAGAGGACTTCCGCGGGTTGATGGATTGTCGGCGCGTGCCTTTGTCATTTTTTGCACTTCCGTGCGAACTTCTCGCAGTTTTTGATCATAGTAGGCCAGTAATAACCATGGCGTTTTATTTTTACGGCGAGAGATCTTCCGCCGGAGTGGTTCCCACATGATCCGGAATGAACCTCCTCCATTTCTCTTCTTGCGTTTTCGCCTTCGGCGCAGGTCATGAGTGGGCTGGAGAATCTCCATTTGTAGATTTCTCCTTCTACCGTTACAAATCGCGCGGCCTGGGTCTTGATTTTGCGGGCCGCCCATTTCTCAGTGGGAAGCATTCCGTTGATTATGTATGCTCGGATTGGCTCTAGCCATGGGCTATCGCAGCCGTATTCCGACTGATCCACGTTTTCTTCTGGTGGGTCTTCGAGAGACGTGAGCCAGATTCTGATCCCGGATCCTTGTTTGGACGATGATCCGTCGACGTGAAGGATCCAGGTTGAGTCCGGTTCCTTGTTTGTCATATCCCCCGTGGGAATTCTACCAAGAAGTCCGCTAGTACTTGAGATTTTGCGCAGGTTCTTGGGCGGTACTCCACGTCGTACTCGCTTAGCTTGATTGCCCATTTTGTGAGTCGTCCTGACTGACTCGGACTGTGCAAGATCGTTCGCAGGGGGAAGGTGGTGAGGATTATTATGGTATGCGACTGAAAGTACGGCCGGAGTTTCCTTGCCGATGTCACAACTGCGTATGCTAGTTTCTCCATCAGGGGATACCGGGTCTCAATGTCCAGTAACGTTTTGCTTATGTAGAAGATTGGTTTTTGCTCACCGCGTTCCTCTCTAATCAAAACGCCGCTTACCGCTGTTGTGGAGACTGCGATGTACAGGAACAAGGGTTCTCCCTCCACTGGTTTTGCGAGGACAGGAGGAGTGGCCAGGTAACGTTTTAGCTGTTAGAAAGCTTTCTCACATTCCTCCGACCATTCAAACTTCTTATTCCCTTTCAACGTGTCGTAGAAAGGAAGACACTTATCCGTCGAGCGCAAGATGAAATGGTTCAAGGCCGCGACTCTTCCGGTTAGCCTTTGGACTTCCCGTTTTGTCTTTGGCGAGACCATCTCTATTAACGCGTTTATCTGCTTAGGATTGGCTTTGATCCCACGACACGTGACTAGGTACCCGAGAAATTCTCCTGATGCCACCGCGAATCTACACTTTGCAGGGTTCAGTTAATTCGTCGGGATTCCTCATGATCTGATTGTACCCGGAGAAGGCATCCATAAATGATAAGAGTTTGTTCCCTGCTGTTGCTTCGACCAGTCGGTCGATGTGCGGGAGTGGGAAGCAATCCTTTGGACAGGCCTTGTTGAGATCGTTGAAATCGACGCATACTCGCCATTGCCATTTTTCTTTTTGACCACGACCGGGTTAGCGAGCCAGTCGGGATACCTAACTTCTGTTATTGATCCGACTTTCAGGAGTCTTTCGACTTCCTCATTTACCGCGGTGGCACGCTCCGAACCTAGCTTCCGCCTTTTTTGTTTGACGGGTTTGTAGGTCGGATCGATGTTAAGCTCATGACACGTTATGCCGATATCGATCCCTGGCATATCTTCCGCGGCCCAAGCGAACAAATTGAGGTTCTTTTTGAGACAGGCGATGAGCTCTGTCTTTAGTGGCTCGCGGAGGTTGGCTCCAATCTCGACGCATCGTTCCGGAGAGGATTCGTCGAGGCAGATCGAAATTACCGGTTCGCAAGTCGGTTCGCGCTTCCCTTCTAGGGCTTCGGCCCTTTGAGATTGCCAGAAGAGTTCCAAGTCTCGTTCCGGGGCGTTCTCATCGAGAGTCAGCTCGGCGGTGAAACATACTTGCGACATCCTGCGGTCTCCTTATATAGTTTCGACTCCACGAGGGGTTGGAAACTTAAGGCACAGATAGAATGTCGAAGGGATCGCTCACATGGAATTCAGCCATGGAGTACCGACGATCACGTTGAACGATGTTGGGCGGTCGATGACTAAGAATTTCGTGACTTTGATGACGCTCCCGGATTTAAATTTCGTGACTTTGATGACGCTCCCGGCTTTAACAACGAGGTCGATCGAGCCGAGAGTCATAGTAGCATCTCCCGAGAGTCTGAATATCGGGCTGGGTCCTTCCGTAGCGGCGCACAGATCGATTTCCATTCTTTCGAGGGTGCTTTTGTAGATAATATTGGCCGAGCATCCAGTGTCGACCAACACTCTTTCTACGTCGATGTCCTGGATCGTCAGCTTGATGACAAGGAGATCGTTGTGGGGTTTGGCCTGATCGGCCGTTGCCCGGTCCTTGAAAGAAACGACATCGTTAGCTGCTGGAGCGGACATCCTGTGTCTTTTATCGTTTAGTGATTTTTGAGTTAGAGCGTCCTCCCCCCTCCTTCTAGCGCCAAACCGTGGGAACCAAACTTCACATCGTCGATTAAAATAAATAATAATGGAGGAAAACCGAGTGAACCCGTTTTTCCTTGAAGGTCCGAATTCTCTACGTAATCACTTTAGAACGATAAAAAGATAGATAATCGCTCAGAGGCATTGTATTGAATAGTATGAATACAAGATTTATCCGAGAGGAGTACAGATATGCTAACTATTGGAACAACAGGACAAGAGGCGGCCAAGACGTCCTAAGCCTTGCCGTGCTAGTCTAACCACCTA
>NC_027751.1:33356899-33366545 GCF_000695525.1 Brassica oleracea var. oleracea
AGAGCGTAGATGGGCCTCTAGACCAGTTTGGATCCTTGCGGACCGTTCTTAGGCCTTTTGGCGTTTATACGATTTCTCGGTTTTAGTCATAAAACTTCGAGAATAACTTTAATCAAAACGAAACGAGAAGTATATGGTCCGGAAGGTCGGATATCACAGATATACGGATGATACGGGAGTCAAAGTAAGTCGGACAGGCCGGGATCAGGTCGAGCTCGCCGGGCGAGCCGACCGAACTCGCCGGCGAGCACAATCACACGACGGTTCAGCTCGCCGGCGAGCTGACCGGCGTGATGGTTGAGATCGCCGGCGAGCTGACCCGCGTGATGGTTCAGCTCTCCGGGGAGTGGCTTTTGTACTGGATTCGCTCGTTCGTTCACTTCCGATCTTTCTTTCAGTGAATGTTTTGCGAGAAATCCGTGAATAACAAATAATTATAGCCGTTGATTTCGAAATAACCAGTTTTGACCCCAACACTTACCATCCTCATCTTCACCAAATATTTAGAACTTTGCCATTGACATCAATACCCCAACCACCATGAACTACCAAACTGAGAGTGTTAATGCCCTAAAGTTTCGATTTTTTCTCATCATTTCTCATCTCCATTCCATACAAACTACATATCTTACAATTTCTCTCAAAATTCATCAAAAAAATTAAAGATTTTGATTACAAATTATGTAAGGTTCATAAGCTCATGATTCTTGGTGATTAACGAGTAGGTAGTTGTTGTGGTGAAGTTCTGGGTGATTGGAGAAACCACACAAGTCATCTCACGAGTTCAAGGTATGAAATCGCGAACCACATTTTATTTTTCAGATTTGTTCGACGAAGAAGTCTTCTTCATCGAGAAGACTTCTTCATCGAAGTCTTCTGGTCAATGCATAGGTTAGTTTTGCAATTGACCTTTTGTGTGTTTTTAATAGAAGACTTCCCTACAAGTCTTCTAACTTTCCTTTGTAAACAAAAAAATTTTAAATTCTAAGGAAGACTTAGGGAAGTCTTCTCGGATAAACAGGTTAGTTTTAAATTTGACCGAAGTTCGTCAGAAATTTGACTTTTTGCAGAAAACTTCTAAGGAAGTCTTCCTGGAGAAAACTTCTACAGAAGTCTTCTGAAAGTCTTCCCTAAGTCTTCTCAATGCCGGAAGATGTCTGCGTGGGTTACTTTTGCAATTGAAAAATAATAGTAAAACATTTAATATCAATGAGAAGACTTCTTTAGAATTCTTCTCGAGTTTAATTTTGGGTTTTGGTCAAACCATTGCCCGTGAGAGAAGACTTCTAGAGAAGTCATCCGACAGAAGAAGTCTTCTAACGAAAAGTCAAATATAGTCAATTGCAAAAGTAACCCAGCAGACTTCTTGCAACATTAAGAAGACTTCCGGAAGTTTTAGAGAATACTTCTTTTGAAGTATTCTCTATGTAGACTTCCCTAGAAGAAGTCTTCAACAAAAAATCAAAATTATGACCAACATCGGTCAAATTCAAAGGTAACATGTTTATCCGGGAAGACTTCTCTGGGAATTTAAAAAAAAAATCAATTTCAAAAGTAAGCCAATATTTACAAAGGAAGACTTCCGAAGATGTCTTATGTAGAGTAAACTTCTTAAGAAGTCATCCTTCGTAAATTTGCAATTGCAAAAATGACATAAACTGAAGACTTCTTTTGAAGTCTACACATGGAAGACTTCTTTTGAAGTCTTCCATGGATGACTTCAAAAGAAGTCTTCTACGTAAATCTTTATTAAACTTCAAATTTATCTAAAACTAAAATGAATTTTTAATATTTTCTTGCTAATTTATGTTTATTAGTCAATATTAGGACTACTGAGTCAAATTCATAACTTAATTGGTGATAATTATGTAGTTACAAACATTGATGTTTAATATTGTTTCTAGCTAAACGGAGAAGTCTTCTGTAAGTCTTCCTCATAGGTGTTAACTTTCAAAAGTGTTAAGTAACTTCAAGAATGTCAAGTCATGTGGTTTAATGTGTCTTTTTGGATCATGAAATTTAAAAAAAATTCAACTTTCACTTAAAATTCAAGTTTGATCTTTTGTGAATTTGACTAAGTTTTTTTTGTGAAGTCTTCTCTCTTAGTTTTAGTAAATTTGACTAAGTTTTTGTGTTGTTGTGTTTTGCTATGAGTGGGTAGAATGGTTAAAAAAAATTCTTTTGATTAACATTTCTTTAAGTTTACAAAAGAATTCACAACTAAATAGTGCACATACAAATCATAAAACAGACCATAAACAAAACTATTACATATGAAACTAGATATCATTCCTCAATATAGATAAGCTTGGTATCTACTTGACATCATTCTTTTGTACTACTTTAGACAGAAGACTTTGGAAGACATCCCTAAGACTTCGTGGGAAGTCTTCTAACATAAAATACATTAGAAGAGTTCTCAAGAAGTCTGCCAAGAGTCTTCCGAGAGTTTCTAAGAGTCTTCCAAGAGTATTCTGAGAAATCTTCCAAAGTCTAACTCATAACTGAAAAATCTGCTTATTCAAAAGCATTCAAATGGCTTCAAAGAGAGAAATATTCAAAAATAATTTTTTATGCTTAAATAATAAATAAAACAATCAAATTAGGTAGAATCTATAATTTCTTAGAATCTAATATATAAAAAACATAATACATATCGAAAATTTATATAACTTTAAGCAGAAAACTTTGGAAAACTTCCTGAAAACTTCGTGGGACGTCTTCTAGCATAAAATGCATTAGAAGACTTCCCAAGAAGTCTTTCGAGAGTCTTCCAAGAGTCTTCTGAGAAGTCCTCCAAAGTCTGATTTAGACCTGAAAATTTTACATATTCAAAAGCATTCAAATAGCTTCAAAAAACATTTTTTATGCTTAATAATAAACAAAAAACTGTCACATTAGGTTGAATTTATAACTTTTTTAGAAGCCAATATATAAAACACAAAAAATACATATCCAAAATTTGTATCACTTTGGGCAGAAGACTTCGTGGAAAGTCTTCTAGCATAAAATGCATTAAAAGACTTGTCTAGAAGTCTTCCGAGAGTCTTCTGAGAAACCTTTCAACGCTAGTCTCAGATCTGAAAAACCTACAAATTCAAAAACATTCAAATGACTTCAAAACAGATAAAAACTTCAAAAAAATAATTTAATGCTTAAATAATAAACAAAACAGTCACAATATGTTGAATTTATATCTTTTTAGAATATAATATATAAAACACACAATAATACATATCCAACATTTATAGATCTATCTTTGAATGAGTGAAAGATGAGAACCACGTAATGAAAAACCTGCAAAAATAAGATAAATTTGTGAGAAGACATAAGAAAAAAATGAGAAATGGATTTAAATTTGGTGTTTTGATGTTCAAAAAGATTAGAGACAGGTTAGAGAGTTTTAGAGTGAGAAACATTACATTTTTGTTGCAGCCATTTGAGAGGAAGAAAGGAAATGTGTAAATTTTCTTTATATATGGAGACAAAAATTCCAATTAGGTTAAATATTTTCGATATAGAAAACTTCTTAGGAAGTCTTCTAAGACTTCTTGGAAAGTCTTCTAAGAGAAAACTTCCTAGATCCTACATTCACTCATCTATGTTAAAAATAATTCAAATTTAGTAAAACTAAATTTCATCGTTTTTAAATGTTTATTGATACATGATTTCTATTTTTCTCTTTCAAAATATTTTTATTCCCAAGAAGTCTTCTGTGAGTTTTCAAGACCCTATAATCAAATAACTAAGAAAAAAATATTTTCTTAAACTTTTAAGATATTTAGAAAGTATTTAAATCAAGTTATTAGATAGTCACTAATCACATATAGGTCAAATTTAAGAAAAAAAAAAGATGAGATTTCAAAATCTAATCCTAAAAATACTAACAATACTACAACATATGTTACCATACCCTAAACCAAAGACTATCATGAGTCAATCTACATTCACTCATCTATGTTAAAAATAATTCAAATTTAGTAAAACTAAATTTCATCGTTTTTAAATGTTTATTGATACATGATTTCTATTTTTCTCTTTCAAAATATTTTTATTCCCAAGAAGTCTTCTGTGAGTTTTCAAGACCCTATAATCAAATAACTAAGAAAAAAATATTTTCTTAAACTTTTAAGATATTTAGAAAGTATTTAAATCAAGTTATTAGATAGTCACTAATCACATATAGGTCAAATTTAAGAAAAAAAAAAGATGAGATTTCAAAATCTAATCCTAAAAATACTAACAATACTACAACATATGTTACCATACCCTAAACCAAAGACTATCATGAGTCAATCTACATTCACTCATCTATGTTAAAAATAATTCAATTTCAGTAAAACTAAATTTCCATCTTTTAGAAATGTTTATTAATACATGATTTTGACTTTTTCCCCTTGAAAATATTTTTTTATAAAATTTATTAATTATTTTTAAGATCTAATCCATGAGAAGACTTCTTTTAAAATTTATTATTTATTTTTAAGATTTAATCCATGAGAAGACTTCATCTGGAAGACTCATGGATGACTTATGGATGACTTTTGATTTAGGCGGGAAACCTAAATTTTTCCAAAATTTAGGTGGAAACCCTAAATTCTACTAAAATTTAGGCGGGATGTGTCGGAAGACTTCTTTTTAAGTCTTCTGTGAGTCTTCCAGACCCTAAAATCAATTAACTACGCAAAAAACACTTTCTTAAACTTAAAAGAAACTTAGAAAGTGTTTAAATCTAGTTATTAGATAGTTACTAAACATATATGGGTCAATTTGAAAGACACTAAAGATACATACAATACTATAACATATGTTACCAAACCCTAAACCAATAACTCATGAGCCAATATACATTCACTGATCTATGTTGAAAATAATTCAATTTCAAATGAACTAAATTTACATCATTGAGAAATGTTTATTATTATATGATTTCAATTTTTTACCCATAAAAATATTTTTTATAAAATTATAAAATTATTTTAAGATCTACTAAAGGAGAAGACTTACAAAGAAGTCATCATAGAGATTAGAGAATACTTCTTTGTAAGTCTTTTCTAACGGAGGGTTATAATGGTAAAACTGAATACATGTTTTTTTGTTTGTTCATAAAGGGGCTGTTGTAATTTCACTAGAATTTTGGGTTACTTTTGCATTTCATTGAATTTGGGGTACACTATTGTATTCAAAATCAAGTTTTGAGTCACTTTTGGCAAATCCCCTATATTTTAAACACAAATATTCCTTTTATAAAACTATTTCATAGTAGAAAGTTAAATGGTCTATTACAAAATCATAATATAAAATCTTAACTAACCAAATATGATATAATCTAAAATATTTTAAACTAATGTGGAATATTTTATAAATTAAAAATGTCTTAAATTAATGTGAAATATTTTGTCTTAAAAATAGCATCCAATACCTAACTATTTATTCCTAAGAACTAAAAATGTTTAAAACACATGTAAATAATCAATTAACATCACTAACTGAAACATTATTATGTAAAATAAAAAATTATTTGTAAATATGTATTTTACACATATTTAAATTATTGATTCTATTGGAAATAAAATATAACATGACAAATATATAAAATTGGCTAATATTATTGCTGTTGAAAACACAATAAAATTATTGTTGATTTCTCTTATCAAATTGTGTGATTAAAAAGTACATATTAAACAGTTATTTAATATTGGTAAGTTTTTTAATATATAAATATAAATATAAATATAAATATAAATATAAATATATATTATATTCATTTTTATAAAATAAATTTTGGACAGTAAAAAAGTTAAAGAAAATACTTGAACGGAGGATCAAAATCTAGTATTGGTTGTTCGAAAAGAACAAAAATGAAATATAGAAAATATGAGAGAATGAGAGAAACCATAGTTGTGTTCAGTGAAATCTAGATCAATCAATTCAATAAATGGCATACAAGTGTTTGTACTACCATGAAGTATAATTTTTATTCAATTTGTTATATGGTAATAAATATAAAATAAAATATGCAACTTACATATCAGTTTTCATCGTCTTCTTCAACACCGCATTTGATGTTCAAGCGGCTTTGAATGGGTAACATAGATCAAAAAATACAAATAAAAAATAAATGCAGATCAAGCAAAACAAATGCATATCAAATAGAACAAATGCAGATCAAGCTAATTTAATAAATTATTGTATTTTCATAAATATTAAGTTTTTTTAATGAAAATTAAATATCTTAAAATATAACCTATTATAAATAAGTAAAAAAAATATCATGTTTAAAAAATAATATATCATCATTTAGTAGAGAAATTTATAAATATATGGTTCTTTCTTACCATTTGGTTCAACTATAAAACTAATATTTCGATTTTTATATATGTTATTGTATCAACAAAATTTTCATTTAAGAATTTAACAGAATGTGTATAATATGTTTTACATAAAAATTATATAAGATTTTGAATATCTAAATTAATTATATATGTGTTTATGAAATTGTATAAACTTTAATATATACATATATGTAAATAATATATAATTTTATATATTTTTATAAAAAAATTATCTTAAAATTATTTATAAAATGAAAAAGACTTAGTTTTAAAGAGGATGTTTTGTTGTGAAAAAATAAGTAAACTACTATTTAACATTTATAAATAGAGATAAAAAAATAATTACTCAAAAAAATAATAATTAAAAGACAGCATGCTTTGATTGGGCCCATGCATTTGGTTACCCATTTTTTCTTGTTCCTGCATGACAATATTTTATCACACAGATTTGTCTGGCATACAGTTCCATTTATTTTTTATTATTATTAATTCTTCTGCATTTTTAATGTTGATTGGAAACTAAATAGAGAACAATCTCCATACTATTTTCTCCTGCTTTTCTTTTGTATTTCTCTTGCCCCACATTCAAACTCTTAATCTACAATACCACATATGTCTCCACTCCAATAAACGAGTGTATAAGATTGAAGATGCATAAAGGTAATTTGGTCAACTTTTTCACAAATATATAACATATCCTACCCGTAGCTTCCTTAAGGTTATTTGTTTAAGTTAAGCTTTTTGTGTTATTAGATGCAGTTTTTCTGCTTGAGTAAGTTCAGTCTGATCCATTTGCCCACAATGATTTACCTGATAACAGCCTCCATATGAGTTTTAGCCCATACACCGACAAGATATTTTTGTCTGGTCATTTAAATAGATTTGTGAGGAATACAAGCTGGAAAACGTAAGAGATAGGCAAACGGGTAGCACAATGTAACAATCAGATAGAGAGAGGTGAACTTACGATTATGTAACTTTTAATGAAGAGAAACGATGCTGATCGACGTACACCCAAAGAAGAAGATATTTAGTTAAGCTGACATGTCAAATATTTAGAAGCTGATTGGCTAAATATTATTATTTTGGCTGGACAGTCTCATTTCCTTCTAAAGATTTTCTTTATATAGTACTAGGTGGATGGTCCGCACATATGTGTGGGCATTAATATAATTCATATATCACATGTACAAAAATTATTATGAGTGTATAAGTATACCGAACTCTCTCACACACACGGCCACCCCGTTTCTCTTTGTTTCTCTTTTTGTCTCACTCATTTCGTCTCTCTCAGTATATATTTATTAGATAGTACGCGTGCCCTGCGTGGAGTGAATGGACTAAATAAAGATTAGAATTTTTAATCTATAAATATGAGAAAGTTAAAAGTTATAGTCACAAATATTTCATGTTATATAATGAAAGATTGAAGGACACTGTGCATGTTTATAGAAGATAAGCTTCGTTTTTTTTTAACTTGTGTAAATGGTTAGGTGTCAATGAAGTAAATTTTGTGGAAGTAAATTTATAAGAGTAATTTATAACTTGTGTAATTGGTTAGATTTTTAATTTTTTTTGTAAAAAAAACTTGTTTAATAATATTTCTCAAGTAAATCGCTAAAATTTTGTGTGTGATTTTTAATCAGCCATGAGAATTTAAATAAATTTATAGTAACCTTCCTATATTAATCGAAACCAAAATGTGTTATGAGGATTGCATATATCAGTTTCCTATTTTTGGTTATTGCATAAATTACGATCAAATTTAAATTAGCAAAAGAATCAATTAAATATAGAAATCAAGATCTATTGGATTTGATATTCATAAACGCGATCAAATCCGCAATTTATTTAAATTCTTGGGTTGATTTCCTATTTATTTACTTGGATTTAAATTCTTGGGTTGATTCCCTATTTATTTACTTGAATTATATAACTTTTGAATAATCGAATCATTGATAATAATGAAAATAACTTACTAATTCCTAAAAAATGTATTGTATAACAAAAATAATTATAGAAGTAGAAGTTTCATATTCATATAAAAGTAGATACAAAGTAAATATATAGTTTTTAGATTTATAATATAAAACGTTTAATACTAAAACTTCATGGATTAATATGCACACAAAAAATCATGAATATGTTTTCTCCGATATTTGTTGCTCTTCATATATGAATATGCATACAACACTCATGTTATAGTTTGGTTTTTCATATAAACGTAGAAGTTGCATATTCATATAGACGTAGCTACAAATTAAATATAGTTTTTAGATTTATAATATAAAACGTTAAATACTAAAGATATATATGGATCAACTTTCTAGCCTTTCATATAGACGTAGAAGTTGAATATTCAAATGATCCGTTTCTAAAACACAATACTTTCCTAGCTTGTATATCGTAATAACACCATTTATTATAATGTAACAAACTTTCATCAAAAGTTTAATGTGCAAAATATATGCTATAATGTTAAATGGCATTACATGTAATTTATCTAGGTAATGGAGGCTTTTTAAAAATATTGCGTGAGGAGAACTCTCATGATGACAATTACATATGAGATTGAGGTTAATTAATAAAAATATTCCTCAAATAATAAAAAGGAGATGACATAATAGTGTGTGATACGTTCCTTTAAAAGTGCAGCAAACACATCGTTTGGTTAAGATCTGTAGTTAGACTATCGGGTAAAATGCTTAGAATAAAGATGCGTAAAATGAAACATATACTATACTAGAAGGGTGTCCGTGTTTCGCGCGGAATATTATTTTTATTATTGCTAAGAACATGATTTTTTGGATAATGTAATTATGTTGTCGTTTTTATTTGTTAAGATCATTATTTGGTGTTTTTAGCGTGTTATGTAGTAATAGATGATATGTTAATATATTTTGTGTTTGTATTTTCGAATAATGTGTTGTTGTGTGTATAGTACTTGTTAGTAGTGAAATGAGCATCTAATGTAAAAGATTATTGAATTTCAATAACTTTGTTGATTCTAAGATTAGCGGGTTCAACGTCAAAATTGTATTATATTTTTTTCATATTTTTGAAAATTATAACTTGTAAGATGTTTTTGCCCTCTCCCTATATTTTGACCTTGAGCCATCCCCGTCTATGTATTTCGTTACCTTTCTGGTGTGCGATGCTTCTCACCATCACCGGAAAAAGACTTACATCTTTCTCTTGTTCTTCCTTGTCTTCTTATTATATGGTATTTGTTGTAGATCGGGTTTATGAGTTTTCAGTTTTTCGGTTGATTCTCACGGCATTGTAGGTTGTTCCAGTCAATATTGATTGCT
>NC_027751.1:33367444-33385180 GCF_000695525.1 Brassica oleracea var. oleracea
GCTTTCTTGGTTATTTGCGTTGGTGCTCTAGTTTCTTATTCTTAGTTTGATTATCTTATGATATTAATAGTGAAATAAATATATAATTTGTAAATGAAATAATAAAAATTAGTAAAAATAATAAAATGGTGAAAATTTATGCTATTTTTAATTGTAAATAAATTAAATATTTAAAATATATTTTTATTATTTTATTTATTTCTTGAATTTTAGGGACTAATAAGTGTGAGAAGGATTAGATAGTACATAATTATAAATTGATGGAACAAATTGCAATAATCTAAAAGAAAAAGGATTTAAAATACAAAAAAAATGTGAGGACACATGTCAACAAACCCACATTCCACATGTCATAAGAAGAGAAAAAGCCAACTTTATATATATATATAGATGTTTTTGGCAATGACATGACATGTAATTAGTGTAAGTTAAAGAGAGTTATTAGAAAAATAATGTGAGGTGAATTGTAATGATAACACATAAGTAATGACAAATTTGTGAATAACACGCGAGGACAAGATTTATTTATAAAAAATTTCTCGAATAGTAAATATATATATATATATATATATTTATTTATTTATGTCACTATTTCTCTTTATATATATCTCACATTCTCTCACACACACACCATTGCCCCGTTTCTCTCTCTCACCACCACCCTTTTTCTCTATCTCTCTCATTATTAAACATTTTAATTTGTAAAGCATAAATAAAAGTATTTCATGCTTTGAAACTTTAAAATATCACATAAGTAAAATAATGCTCGAATTTGTTTTGAAGTTTTCTTCTTGGTGCATATAAGAAATATAGCTAATATATATGTATATAAAATTAAACATAAGAATATTTGTGAAAACTATGTTTTACCAAAATGGTATAAGCAAAAGAGAGATTTAGGCAACTACATTCAAATCCAGCCCAAATTAGATGAGTATCCCACAAGTGACATAAAAGATTTATTTAAAAATCTGAATAAAATACGTATTATTAGTACACTATTTATTTAGATTATCTTTCAAAAACACTTAATAAATAATATTAGCAAAACCAGTGCAGAGCACCAAAATATCACTAATATTTGTAAAATACAAAAATGCATTATCTAATAACAATTATAAATTTCAAAAAGAATATTTAAATACTATCGATTTAATTTTATTGAAAATTGATAATCATATAAAACGTCGTATTTATAAAATAAAGTTAATATATGTGAACAAATTTAAAATAATAAACTAATTAAGTTAATATAGGGGATTAGTAAAAAAGTAGCAGAAAAGAGGTATCAATAAAAATAGCGTTTAAAAAAAAAGAGGAATCAATAAAAAGAAAAATGAAAAAGGCATTTATTTACGGCCAACGAGAGAGATCGAGCTTCCCCCATCGCCATCCTTCCTTCTGCTTCCAATTAGATCCATAGATGAACGGCGCATTAGGTAACTCATCCGCCTCGGTTACCGGCGGCGGCGGTGGAGATGGAGCAGGAGGACCGGCGCCTTTCTTGGTAAAGACGTACGAGATGGTAGATGATTCGTCGACGGATGAGATTGTATCGTGGAGCTCCAACAACAACAGCTTCATCGTTTGGAACCATGCGGAGTTTTCATGCGTACTTCTCCCAACCTACTTCAAGCACAATAACTTCTCTTCCTTCATCCGCCAGCTCAATACCTATGTGAGTCTTCTCGATTGAAGTTAGGGATTTCGATTTCGATTATTAAGATTCTTGAAATTGTCCAATAATTTGATTCTAGAACGCGTATAGGCATCATTTGATGGGAACTTCCATATTAATAGGGATTCCGGAAGATCGATCCGGAGAGGTGGGAATTTTCGAATGATGATTTTATCAAAGATCAGAAGCATCTTCTCAAGAATATACACAGAAGAAAGCCTATCCACAGCCACAGTCAGCCACCTGTTTCCTCCGTGGATCAAGAAAGAGCAGCTCTGCAAGAGCAAATGGACAAGCTTTCACGTGAAAAAGCTGCGATCGAAGCTAAGCTTTTGAAGTTCGAACAGCACAAGTCCACGGCAAAGCATAACTTAGACGAAATGGCTGAGCATGTTGAGGATATGGAGAAGAGGCAGGAGAAGCTGATGAGTTTTTTGGAGACGGCCATGCGGAATCCTACTTTTATCAAGAACTTTGGCCGTAAAGTGGAGGGCTTGGATGTTTCAGCTTACAACAAAAAGCGAAGGCTCCCTCAAGGAGAGCAATCAAAGCCACCTTCTGAAGATTCCCATTTGGATAATAGCAGTGGTAGCTCGAGACCCGAGTCTGGAAACATTTTCCATCAAAACTTCTCAAATAAATTGAGATTAGAGCTTTCTCCAGCCGTTTCTGATATGAACATGGTTTCACACAGCATACAAAGTTCCAATGAAGGAGGAGCGAGTCCCAAGGGAATACTATCAGGAAGTGATCCAAATACTATACAAACAAGAAGAGAAGGCTTACCATTCGCACCTGAAGCACTAGAGCTTGCGGATACCGGGTCATGCCCGGGTATATTACTCTTAAATGACAAAACAATACCGGAGCCTTTGCAGCAGATGATAACTTCTTCAGAGGAGACTGATGGTAGCTTTTCTTGTCATTTAAATCTTACCTTGGCTTCTGCTCCATTACCAGACAAGACAGCTTCGCAGATAGCTAAGACAACTCATAAAAGTCAGGAGATTGGAAGAGTTACCGAGTTAAACTTCAACTCAATAGAAACAAGTGCAAGTGAGAAAAATCGAGGTCAACAAGAGGTTGCAGCTGGAGGTAAACTAACAAATGCAGCACCTCCGGCTAGGGTGAATGATGTATTCTGGGAACAGTTCCTAACAGAAAGGCCAGGGTCTTCAGATAATGAGGAGGCAAGTTCCACTTATAGAGAAAACCCATGTGAAGAGCAAGAGGAGAAAAGAAATGGGCATGTGATGTCACGTAATACAAAGAATATCGAGCAGCTGACCCTGTGACGTAACTAGACCGGTAATACATCCTTAAGCTTACTCCTTTGTTTGATTTCTTATACTGCTTTCTTGATACTTGCATGATGTTTGGCAACTATTTGGTTGTTTATTTAGACATTGTTGACAAATTCTTGTCTCAGAATTTGCATATGCATATGCGTCCCTGTTCTGTTTGGAAATCATCATACATTGATTAGAAATGTGGAACGCTGTACTAATTTAAACTTAGCAGGTTGTCATCTGACTAAATACGGTGGAACTGTAACCAGTTTATACCAATGTAACCTTGGGAACTTACCCATTTGTTTTTCTTCAGGTCATATCAACGGTAATAGTCTGTGGTTTTGGTATATGTATGGATGGAGTGAGTATTGAAACATTGGACTGAAACAGCGTCTGAAGAGTAAGTAGCCTTGGCGTAAACGTATGTATCTCTCACCTTTTTGTTTGTTTGTTTCGACAACTTGTAATTGACTGTAGATTTAAGAAATTTGACTTATTAGTTTGGTAACATTCTTTGCTCTTTTGCAATTCTCACGCAACGTTGTATTTGCTCAACAACTAAACCAATACACACTAAAAAAACATGAAGACCCATGACTTATGCTTAAAAGGGAAAATCTCAAAAATGACGTACACAATAATATCTGAAAGCTATCTTGATTTTCCGGTATAAATATATGCTTCAATTGGTAACAGTTTAATTGAACAGAAAATGATTAAAATAATAAATAAAAATTCAATTGAGGAATCGTAAAAGCAAAAAATATTGTGTTCAATCCGTCCCTCACAAAATTGGAAAGAGAATCTTTTTTATAAATTTATTCATTCATAAGCAAATGAGAAAGAATAGTGTTTGAACCGAGATCTGTCGAAAACTAGTAAGAAAAGACGAGAATTAGTCGGTGGGTTGAGACAAAGACTGTTCATTAGATCAGAGAACGTTTAGTCGGTTTACAAATATTACAAATAAGGAAATGTGCGGTAAAAAGCAAATCGGCGAAAGCTAGTTCACTGGAAAATACAAGTCGGCGAGAAAGAGAAATGAAACCCTAGTTTTAGCCGCCGAAAGTATGTGCAGTCTATTTTGGATGGTCTTTTTGTTGCCTTTACCTCTCCTTATATAGACGACCAGTTGATGACTTAATTCACCTCCACTCAATGGGTTTTCCACTCGTTGGGCTGAGCTATCGGGCCGCTGTGTCAAGCCGTCGAGTCGACTAAAAGCAGTCTTTAGTCGAGCCGATCGGTCATCCGCAAGCTGACGAGGGCCAAATCGGCTATTCTGTGGGTCTTTTGGGAAGATCAGATCATACCCAACAAATAGAATGAGATCCATGTGTCTATAATTGGATAAAAAAAATTAACAAAAATATTTTAAAATTTGAAAAATAAAAATTTTACCATTATCTTCTCTATTAAAAGAGAAGTACAATTTTATCTACTACAAAAAAGTCATAGCTAGACAATCTAATTAGTAGCCTAATAAACTGAACTAATATTAACATATCCTTCCTAATTTTTTTTTTTTTTACAACAAAAGACTAAGATACTAAAAAGATTTCTGGTCCAAGAGCCACCTCGGAGGAATTGAATCAACATAAACCATAGCAGAAGGCGATGAAACATTCGAGTCTAGTTTTTTTCTTAAAATGTAATCACTAATCAAAGCCATAATATCTAAGGTCACCATAATCCTGAGATGCTTTCAAAAATATCACCTTGTATTCTAGTTTCATTTTTGCTCTTATTTTCTCAATTACCTTTCTTATTTTCTCAACTACCTTAGTTAGATATCAAAGTGACTAAGTGAGTAACAAATATTATTGTTTTACCACTACGATTTCCACATCGATATCATCTTCTTTTTTGTCATGCCTTCTGCATTTTTTTCAATTCCCTTCATGAACATTTCTGTTAACCCGACCCTACATGAGGATCCGATCCTTGTTCTAATAACCCTAGATCCTCAATTCCCTTCTCATCAACATTTCCTTCCATTTCCATAACCAACCACGACCTCTGTCTCTCATCTCCCTCTCATCCCTCTCTTCACTAATCAAGCATAAACCATCTCAAATCTCATCCCCAATTCCAATTTTGTGTCACACATTCACCTATTCCATAATCAATCCTGATTCAAAACCTTAAGAACCTAAATTTTATATTTTTAATTTTTATCAAAATTTCTCAATCTCATTATCCAAATCAAAATCGAAAAAAATTCTTCAACCCTTTCGAAATTTCATTATGGCAAATCGATCAATTCCTTATCATTCTCAATACTCTCATATAAAATCGAATATCATTTTCAAAACAAAATTTACGACAATGAAGAACGCAAAGTATTATTAGTACAACTAAACCTAGTATAGCTACTACAGTTAGAACATGTATAATTCTTACAACAACAACAACAAATATAACTAGTATAACTAGTATAATTTGAACAACTAGAACGTGTATAATTAGTACAAATTTACCATTAATATGGTTATATTAGGTTTTTGTTTTCAGTGTGTGAATGATGTAACCAATGAAAAAGTTGGTCTAATCTTCTTCCATTGTATAGATTTGTCAAAATATGTCAAAATTTTATTTTATATAATATTTATTTGGATATTCAATTTTTTTACTAAACGATAAAAATTCATAGTCAGTTTTTTTTGCTCTCGAAGCCAAAGAAGTCAACTGCCAAACCAGAAAAGGTTGCAGTAAGAGATGATTAGAAGAGTATACTCCAAAAGGTAATACAAAAGCCATAATGAGTTCAAAAGGATACATGTTTGGTGTTTGAACTACGACAATAATAGTCCAACTGGTTTAACTATAGTAGTAGTATTAGTAGTTTAATTGTAGCAATACTTAGAGTATTGTGTTTTAGCATCGAGTGGTAGGCTTTTGCCCCAAAGTCTATTTTCTTCACATGGACATAAAAATAAGATAAGAGATAAACCATGTGTAACCACATATACAGAAAATAGCATGATGCAACTTGCATTTTTTGATATAAAAAGATGGCATATCAATGTTTTGTGTATTTCCATAAAGGATTTCAAATAACTTTTTATTCTTGTTTTTCATATTAACAAGGTCCACTCAGTATATCATAACATTTTTGATTTACAAAAATATTTGCATAACCAAATAATGACAAGTGATTATGTTATATATGATTGGTACAACTAGTACAACTACTTGACTTAAAATATGATACACATTTAAAACATGATGCACATTTAAAACAATACTAAATAAAATAACAAGTAGTTGTACAAGTTTTCTAGTTGTACCGGCTGTACATAGTTGTACTAGTTTTTGAGTTGTACCAGTGTGTCCATAGTTGTACTTTGCAGTGAAATAAAAACATATTAGTTGTACCACGTAATAAATACAGTTACCTCCATGATACCACTTATTTATGTTTACAAGCCTTTGCCCAATTACAATGAAATCATAAATTTCGTAAAAATACATTTCATGTATGTTTTGCAAAAATTATGTTGAAAAACAAGTTAACAGACATTAAAAGTATAAGTTATATCATATAAACTTATGGAGTTGTGTAGCAATTTTCAGTTTTTTTTTCCAAAACTTTATGAGTACATAGCAATTGAGATATTTTATTATTTTTTTGTATGAAATACTAAATTATTTTTATCAATTTATGAAATGTCAAAGTTGTACCAGCTATACGAGTAATACTCATCTAATATATAATAAAAAAATTATATCAATTGTTTATATGTCTAGGTTTAGGAGTTGTACCAATATTTTCACATCATAGCTTTGTAAAAATATGTTCGATGTTTGTTTATCATAATAATATGGCTAATATAGGATATATGCTTGTTTATTTCATATGTAAAACATTATTTACTAGTCATGTCAATTATTGTAAATGCATATTGTACCTGAATTATAACATTTATATTATCAGTTATACCAATTATACAATTTCTTAACATGTTTAGTTGCACGAGTTAACTAATTGTACCTAGTCGAATAAAAAAATGAGATAAGCAAGATCGTTTGGTTGTAACTGAAGAAGGAAGAAATGATCATGCGGTTGAGATTAAAAGAGAAGAGAGAGAAGGAGAGATGGATGAAATCGTGTGGCCAAGATTAAATCGTAAATAAGATGATCCGACGGCTATAGTTGATATTTCATCAATGGCATTTTCGTAAACATCATATCCCCTTCTTTTTATGATCCAACGGTTCTGATTTAAACAGAGAAAAGATAATCGAATGGCTTATATTGTTCTTTCATTAAGGGTACTATAGTAATTTTGTAGTTATTGTTCCTTGTAGAATAAAATAGGTTGTGGAAGATTAATTTTTGGTCATTTGGTCTATAATAGAATAAAGTCCAAACATCCTTCTGATTTTTACTTTTATTTAAAGTTACACAAACCATTTTGATTAAATACTTAAGGTTATTCTAATTTAAACCCAAATATTCTGATTTATATCTCCAACACAACTCATAATTACTCAAAATGAAGTTTAGAGTAAGAAATACTTCAACACCACTCTATTTTTCACTCTATAATAGAGTAAACATGGATTTACTCCATAAATTTAGTAATTATTTTATTTTTTGTTCATTATTCCACTTTTCACTCCATTTTTGAAGTTACTACACTTTGGAGTAAACATTAGAGTGTTAGATATGAGATTCTCTTACACAACTCGATCCAGTTACCCAAATCTGGCATGGTTACTTTCAGTACTCGAGTTACCATAGTTGATGAAGAAAAAAAGTTTTAGTTTCGATTCCTTCCTATAACAGAGATGTCAAATAGGTTTGTTTGTGTCTAAATACTCCAGTCTATTGTGGATTAGTTTTCTGGAGCCTTGTGGGCTGGTCAGCTGTGGGTTGAGGTCATTTATGCCATTTACAAACTTATTATGCATGTTGATTTGTGGTTAAAGTTTGGATTTCAAATATTGTCTATCATTTTTGGTGTATCTATCTAGAATATTTCAATGAAATTCATTTTGATTTTATTTTAGTAGATAAACGAGATATATAATCTAAACTTTGCAAAACATATCACATATATTATTATATAAAAAGCTTTAAGAAAAATAAACAAAAGATAAAAAGACACTCCTCTCCAACTACTTCAACAATATTAATTGGAACACATTATAAGTATCTATATTTGCTTTATTTGAACTTGACAACCGTAATCCCAATAATGTATAGACTACTACTTAAGCAGTATAATCTCATTTGCACCACTGACAACTTAGTTATCTTTTTAAAAACATTAACATAAACCCCTATTTGTTACCAAATATCAAATTTAGATATCTACTTCAACAATGTACCAAACATGTTACCCTAACTACGAAAGAGAAGCTCTAAAAATAAATATCAAATCAAAATCAATCCAAAATAAGCAAAAGTAACCACCAAAATAAAATTCAAAGTAAAACAGTTATATGGAAAATTAAAATTCCATAAGAAAAATTATATAACCAAATATGATTCTTCATCACTTTCATCTTTATCTTCATTTTCATCTTCCACAACTGATTGAAAAGATGGAAGTGTCTCATCTTTACCATCATATCCGTCTTCTGAAAATATGACTAACTAAAGTTAGCTAACCCAAGAAGTTACTATAGATTGTGTAAAAAATGTAATAAAGAGAGATTGACAATTTTTATATGTCTCTTAACCAATTGTGACTACATATCAAATCTTGAAATAGTTGGTTTATGTACTTGTTTAAACCCCACGATCCAAAGTTATACGAGGATTCTAACGCTACGGTGATAGACTAAGAATATTGCAAGCCATTAAATAAAACTCACATGTCCAAACTCTCAAAATTGATAATGTTTAATGGTGGTTCTTCAAGATAAACTTGTAGAGAAGACTTGCACTAAGTTAGTGCCACTAACAATGAAAATAGACTTGAGAATGAAAAAAAAAAAAAAAAAATCTAAGCAAATAGAAAAAGATGAATACATGTCAACAAGCCAGCCCATAATGTCGGATAATGTTTTGGCTAACTTAAACTGAATTAATCTCCTTATATATTATTTGAGAATCATTAAAAAATATGTAACATTTATTTTTTTATTAATTACATTTTTTACCAAACTGAGTTGTCATTGTATTACACTCCTGTTTTTAGTTAGGTGACATCACAATAATCATTCTCAATAAAAATTAGACTCTCATTTTATTCTCTAAATTAATTACATGGACCCACATGTGTTGTTATGTTATATTATTTCGTTATTTTATGCTATGTTATTTCATTAATTTTAAATGAAGATTGATCAAACGGTCATATACCAACGCTTGCACATACACACACAAACTATTAGCTTCCACTCACTTGCTCCCATCGCCTGTACATACAAACACTAACAAACTTATTACACCAACATATACATACACATCAGTTGCAAAAAAAAAACATATACATACACATAGGCCCGAGCAAAAAAAAACGGAACCGAAGAACCGAACTAAAATACCTAAAATCGGAATCGGAACGAAAACCTCAAATATCCAAATGGCCATATATTTCTATTAGAAATAACCGAACCGAGAAACGACCGGGTACCATAATATATTAAAATATTAATTATATATATATATATACATATAACATAATTAAATATATATTGGTAATTTGAAAATCTATTAAAAGTATCCAAAAATATTTGAAGAAAAGTAAATTCTTATAAAGTATCCGAACTATCTGAAAGTATCTAAAAGTATCCGAATATTTTTATCCAAAATATCCAAAGTAATTCGAAATATTCAAGATTTTTACCCGAATCATCCTAATTATTCAATATTTTACCCAAAATACCCTATATTTTGCCAGACTTACCCGAACTACCCGAAATAACCTAACCAAAACCAAATGAAGACTGATTTTTTTCTCTGTATTTTTCTGGTTCCTAGTTTTACTATCCGAACCGAACAGACCCCAAAAATATCCGAACCAAACCCGAACCGAGAATAGGTCAAGTATTAAAAGGATCCTCTAGCCCCCTACCAAAACTATCTGAAACCCAAATCAAACCAAATTGATACCCGAAATGCCGAAGCCTAAATTTTATTAACAACTTAACAAAGAAAAAGAGTTAAAACACAAAAAATAATTACCACACAATATTTAGAAAAAGTCAAACAATCTAAACCAATTATTATGGATCGGCATGAAAAACTTACACTTCTATCTATAAATTAATCTCCACCTTGAATAGAAATTTCAACCATCAAACTAGTAAACATAAAATTCAAAAAAAAACAATAAGTAACGTGCTCGTATCATAAGAATATCACAAAGAACAATATGTCGTCATCACAACTTGCTATTTTTTGCATCATCATGATTGCTTTATTTCCTCTTCATGAATGTATGTGTTTATATTTGTTTCCATTTGTTCATCGTCTATCTTTACCAGCATTGCAATCACATCATAATATCTTTGATAATTATTTTTTTCTGCCAAATGATATTGTTGTTACTTTTTGTTTATATAGTTGTTCATGGCCAAGGTCTTAACGCGGGCAATGCAGCTAAACAAACTTGCAAGCAAATGAATTGCGACACTCAAGACAAAAATCGCAGTTGTTCTTGTTGTGTCACTAAATCTGGGAAGCCCCTCTGGTGTCACAAGAGCAAAGATGAATGTACGCTTAGGTGTACCAAACCACTTAACTCGAGAACTTAAATAAGGAATTCTAAGAAACTAAATAAAGTTTTATTTAATGCTTAATATGTACCTTTTTGAGAAAACCTAATATCTTCTGTCATTTCCCATTATATGAATAACACTGACTTATTTGGAGTCCAACAAGTTTATGCCTATTTTTGTGTTTAAAGACTTTCATAACCTACGTAATATACAATAGTTTAATTTATCTTCTTTTTCATATTTTTTTTGCCATTGATTCTTAAATCTTTCTTCTGATTAAAAGTAATAACTAAAAATAAGTTTTTTAACTTCATAGTTTGTTATGGTAAATGATATGTTTTTTTCTATTTTCTTCTGCACCATATCGCTACTACATGAGCGTCTCAGAGCTTCTCCAACCCCACTCCATAATTTACTGCAAATTAGAGTGGGAAATGGAGTGATGAACAAACAAAAAACCTTTTTTTTTTTTTTGCATTCTCAAGTCTATTGTCATTGTTAGTGGCACTAACTTAGTGCAAGTCTTCTCTACAAGCAGAATAGAAACAGATGAATACATGTCAACAAGCCAGCCCATAATGTCGGATAATTTTTTGGCTAACTTAAACTGATTTAATCTCCTTATATAATATTGGGAAATTTGCCAAAACAGAACAAAAAAATGGCATGGTTGACCATTCGGTATAATACCATCATTAAGTTGTCCCTTCAGTATAATTTTTTTCATAATACCAAAACTAACCTTTGATTAATCAAATTAAATATATTAAACCCAATTTAAAAGCTTAATTGAACTTTAAAAAGTTTAATAAAAAGTAAAACAATCTTTTAATTTAAAATTTTTATTTTTTTTAAAAAAAATTAAATAAAGCTAAAACGTTCACAAACATTTTAAATTTTTTATAAAAACAAAAACATGTAAAACGTTTTTTTAATGTTTTATTAAAAACTTTCTTATAAAGTTATATTTTTATTTTTATAAAGTTTATTTTTATTAAAGTTTATTAAAAACGTTTTACAAAGTTTTATTTTTATTTTTCTACAAACGTTTTCAAAACGTTAAAATTAAAAAGTTTTTTTTTATTAAAAGGTTTAACAAAAAGGAAAGAATGTTTTTTTAAAAAAAGTTTAATAATAAGGAAAAACATTTTTGACAAGGTAAATTGACCTATACACCTTTTAAGGAAGTTATAATATTTTAGAATATTTTCTTAACTGAAATTTTTTTAATTTTCGCAAAAAAAAACATGTTTTCTTATCCGTAGAAGACACCTTCTACACTGTGTAGAACAATGACAAAAGTTCAGAATGCAATTTCTACCTCATGTAGACGTACGAGAGTGTTTAGATTTCGCATTTCAAGAATTTTAGAATATTTCATAAAAGTAGAAACTGCATTATGGAGAAAAGTAGACATCTTTACAATTAATAGAATTCGCATTCTCCATATTTAGAATTTTAATTAAAAGTAGAGTTTTTGTTCTAAAAAAAATAGATGAACTTGTATAATCTAGAATTTGTTTTCTACTAACTCATTTTCTGTAGAAGACAAAATATACTTTTAGTAGAACATAATTTAAATTTTTTATTTATTAAGTTTTTCAACTAAACAAAAATACGATTTTGTGTATATGAGTGTTTTATTAATTTTCTATATTTTTAATAATTTTTTTGATTCATGAAACTATTTATTTCATTAAGTTTCAGAAATGGAAAGGGTAAAAGGAAGACAAAATGGACAAAAATGTTTTGGCAATTTTTCCTATATATAAAATTTGAGAATCATTAAAAAAGATGTAACATTTAATTTTGTATTAATTACATTTTTACCAAACTGAGTTGTATTGTATTACACTCTTTTTAGTTAGGTGACATCACTATAATCTAGCCCCCTACCCAAACTATCCGAAACCCAAATCAAACCAAACCGATACCCGAAATGCCGAAGCCTAATTTTTATTAACAACTTAACAAAGAAAAGGAGTTAAAACACAAAAAATAATTACCACACAATATTTAGAAAAAGTCAAACAACCTAAACCAATTATTATGGATCGGCATGAAAAACTTACACTTCTATCTATAAATTAATCTCCACCTTGAATAGAAATTTCAACCATCAAACTAGTAAACATAAAATTCAAAAAAAAAACAATAAGTAACGTGCTCGTATCATAAGAATATCACAAAGAACAATATGTCGTCATCACAACTTGCTATTTTTTGCATCATCATGATTGCTTTATTTCCTCTTCATGAATGTATGTGTTTATACTTGTTTCCATTTGTTTATCATCTATCTTTGCCAGCATTGCAAACACATCATAATATCTTTGATAATTATTTTTTTCTGCCAAATGATATTGTTGTTACTTTTTGTTTGTATAGTTGTTCATGGCCAAGGTCTTAACGCGGACAATGCAGCTAAACAAACTTGCAAGCAAATGAATTGCGATACTCAAGACAAAAATCGCAGTTGTTCTTGTTGTGTCACTAAATCTGGGAAGCCCCTCTGGTGTCACAAGAGCAAAGACGAATGTACGCTTAGGTGTACCAAACCAGTTAACTCGAGAACTTAAATAAAGAATTCTAAAAAACTAAATAAAGTTTTATTTAATGCCTAATATGTACCTTTTTGAGAAAACCTAATATCTTCTGCCATTTCCCATTATATGAATAACACTGACTTATTTGGAGTCCAACAAGTTTATGCCTATTTTTGTGTTTAAAGACTTTCATAACCTACGTAATATACAATAGTTTAATTTATCTTCTTTTTCATATTTTTTTTGTTATTAATTATTAAATCTTTCTCCTGATTAAAAGTAATAACTAAAAATAAGTTTTTTAACTTCATAGTTTGTTATGGTAAATGATATGTTTTTTTCTATTTTCTTCTGCACCATATCGCTACTACATGAGCGTCTCAGAGCTTCTCCAACCCCACTCCATAATTTACTGCAAATTAGAGTGGGAAATGGAGTGATGAACAAACAAAAAACCTTTTTTTTTTTTTTGCATTCTCAAGTCTATTGTCATTGTTAGTGGCACTAGCTTAATGCAAGTCTTCTCTACAAGCAGAATATAAAAAGATTAATACATGTCAACAAGCCAGCCCATAATGTCGGATATTGTTTTGGCTAACTTAAACTGAATTAATCTCCTTATATATTATTTGAGAATCATTAAAAAAGATGTAATATTTAATTTTGAATTAATTACATTTTTACCAAACTGAGTTGTAATGTATTACACTCCTGTTTTTAGTTAGGTGACATCACTATAATCATTCTCAATAAAAATTAGACTCACATTTTACTCTCTAAATTAATTACATGGACCCACATGTGTTGTTATGTTATATTATTTTGTTATTTTTATGCTATGTTATTTCATTAATTTTAAATGAAGATGAATCAAACGGTCATATACCAACGCTTGCACATACACACACAAACTATTAGCTTCCACTCCCTTGCTCCCATCGCCTGTACATACAAACACTAACAAACTTATTACACCAATATATACATACACATAGGCCCGAGCAAAAAAAAAACCGGAACCGAAGAACCGAACTAAAATACCTGAAATCGGAATCAGAACGAAAACCTCAAATATCCAAATGGTCCTATATTTCTATTAGAAATAACCGAATCGAGAAACGAATGGGTACCATAATATATTAAAATATTAATTATATATATATATATACATATAACATAATTAAATATATATTGGTAATTTGAAAATCTATTAAAAGTATCCAAAAATATTTGAAGAAAACTTAATTCTTATAAAGTATCCGAACTATCTGAAAGCATCAGAAAGTATCCGGATATTTTTATCCAAAATATCCAAAGTAATTCGAAATATTCAAGATTTTTACCCGAATCATCCTAATTATTCAATATTTTACCCAAAATACCCTATATTTTACAAGACATACCCGAACCACCCGAAATAACCTAACCAAAACCAAATGAAGACCGATTTTTTTCTCGGTATTTTTCTGGTTCCTAGTTTTACTATCCGAACAGAACAGACCCCAAAAATATCCGAACCAAACCCAAACCGAGAATAGGTCAAGTATTAAAAGGATCCTCTAGCCCCCTAGCCAAACTATCCGAAACCCAAATCAAACCAAACCGATACCAGAAATGCCGAAGCCTAATTTTTATTAACAACTTAACAGAGAAAAAGAGTTAAAACACAAAAAATAATTACCACACAATATTTAGAAAAAGTCAAACAATCTAAACCAATTATTATGGATCGGCATGAAAAACTTACACTTCTATCTATAAATTAATCTCCACCTTGAATAGAAATTTCAACCATCAAACTAGTAAACATAAAATTCAAAAAAAAACAATAAGTAACGTGCTCGTATCATAAGAATATCACAAAGAACAATATGTCGTCATCACAACTTGCTATTTTTTGCATCATCATGATTGCTTTATTTCCTCTTCATGAATGTATGTGTTTATACTTGTTTCCATTTGTTCATCATCTATCTTTGCCAGCATTGCAAACACATCATAATATCTTTGATAATTATTTTTTTCTGCCAAATGATATTGTTGTTACTTTTTGTTTATATAGTTGTTCATGGCCAAGGTCTTAACGCGGGCAATGCAGCTAAACAAACTTGCAAGCAAATGAATTGCGACACTCAAGACAAAAATCGCAGTTGTTCTTGTTGTGTCACTAAATCTGGGAAGCCCCTCTGGTGTCACAAGAGCAAAGATGAATGTACGCTTAGGTGTACCAAACCACTTAACTCGAGAACTTAAATAAGGAATTCTAAAAAACTAAATAAATTTTTATTTAATGCCTAATATGTACCTTTTTTGAGAAAACCTAATATCTTCTGCTATTTCCCATTATATGAATAACACTGACTTATTTGGAGTCCAACAAGTTTGTGCCTATTTTTGTGTTTAAAGACTTTCATAACCTACGTAATATACAATAGTTTAATCTATCTTTTTTCATATTTTTTTTGCTATTAATTCTTAGATATTTCTTCTGATTAAAAGTAATAACTAAAAATAAGTTTTTAACTTCATAGTTTGTTATGGTAAATGATATGTTTTTTGAAAAAATGAGACGCTCAAGACCTCATCAAAAGAATACTCATCTTCTCAAAAGATAAACACATACGCTATATTCACCAACGGTGCAATTTCGCAAATAAAAGAAGATATTCATATTAATTTGATTCGAACAATTTTCAAAGAATTAATTTCACATGAACCATCTATATTTTTCTCATTTTTTGTGACTAGATATCAAAATTTGAAATTTCTTTTTAAGTCCAATTATTTTAAGCTTAAAAAAAACTACAATTAAAGAATATTATATATAGGATATGACTGAGAGCAATGTCTCGTGTGGCCTATTCAAGTATCCTTCAAATCGTGGACGGCCTAAGAAAAGGTACAAAAAAGAAAAAAAGAAAGAAAGAAACAATGTTTATAAATTCAAAACATACTAAAGTTTCGAATGGTAAGAGTGGATTGAGCAGTATGAGACGAGCGGATTAGATATTGTACTTTAGTTTAAATACAGTTTATACGAAAGAAACAATATGTGAATGGTAACATATAGAGTTACCAGTATTAAGCAAATGTTTTAATGGTAACATTCATACTAAACATTGCGGAATACATATAATCCTTTATATACTAAATCACAAGTCATTTGGCGAATCAAATTTTGACATGTGGCATTTTTACAATTTAAAATAAAAAAGGTAAAAGCAAAAGAATTTAACTTCCAAAAGAAAACCAGTTTCGTGACTCTCGCATATTTATCTTTTAACTGCTTTCAATATTTTATTTTTTTTTCCATAAAAATCAATTTTCAAAATTTTCTATATAAACTACTAATAAAACATCCCGAGTAATTCTCAGCCACCCATAATTTCACGATCTTTCGAAACGGTTAATGTTTCATTTTAGAGAAGATTTAACTCACGATACCATCAACAAATTCAACTCTATATGCTTTGAGAAACTGTCAATTCCTAAAATCTTTGTAGCAGCTCATAATCTATTCTATTAAAACGGCAGTGTGACCAATTGATAAAAGTAGGATCCAACTATTATTTAAACAATACATACATTTTTATATGATAACTGCAACTAAATCTATTTTTTGAATGTAACCACTTAAATTGCGTAATAATCGGCAGCCACTTTTTGTAACTGCATTTATATATCAGTATATCAATATTTTGTAACTGATCAGTATATCAATATTATTAATACATAATTCAATACGATTATCACTTTTGATTTTGATTTTTGATGAACACTCAAACCCTTAGAATTTAATCCAGTCGCAGAAACCCAGTTTTTACTCTTGGAATCTCAATCAAACCTTCAAATAGAAGTGTGTAAACAGTTTATGAGATTCATGGAGACTTACAACCGCTATCTTTCTCATAATCGGCCTCTAAATCGAAATCATCATTTTTGGGGGGGGGGGGGTTTGACTCAAAACTTGATTTTGAATTCAAAAGTGTACCTCAAATTCAATCAAATGCAAAATTAACCCAAAAGCCTAGTGAAATTACAATAGTCCCCTTATGAACAAACAAAAAACATGTATTCAGTTTTACCATTATAACCCTCCGTTAGAGAAGACTTCTTAGAGAATACTTGCAAAGAAGTCTTCTCTATGATGACTTCTTTGTAAGTCTTCACGTTCAGTAGATCGTAAAAATAATTTTATAAAAAAAAATTGATGGGTAAAAAATTGAAATCATGTAATAATAAATATTTCTCAATGATGTAAATTTTGTTCATCTGAAATTGAATTATTTTCAACATAGATGAGTGAATGTATATTGGCTCATGAGTCATTATTTTATAGTTTGGTAACACATATTATAGTATTGTATGTATCTTTAGGGTTAGATTCTGAAATCTTACCTTCAATTTTTTTTTTTCATATTGACCCATATATGTTTAGTAACTATCTAATAACTTGATTTAAACACTTTCTAAGTTTTTTTTAAGTTTAAGAAAGTGTTTTTTGCATAGTTAAATGATTTTAGGGTCTGGAAGACTCACAGAA
>NC_027751.1:33385248-33395569 GCF_000695525.1 Brassica oleracea var. oleracea
GAAAAATTTAGGTTTCCTGCCTAAATCAAAAGTCCATAAAAAATAATTTCAAAGGGAAAAAGTCAAAATCATGTATTAATAAACATTTCTAAAAGATGAAAATTTAGTTTTACTAAAATTGAATTATTTTTAACATAGATGAATGAACATATGTTGTAGTATTGTTAGGGTTAGATGAGTGAAATTTAGTCATGATAGTCTTTGGTTTAGGGTGTGGTAATATATGTTGTAGTATTATTAGGTTTAGATTTTGAAATCTCATCTTTTTTTTTTAAATTTGACCTATATGTGATTAGTGACTATCTAATAACTTGATTTAAATACTTTCTAAATATCTTAAAAGTTTAAGAAAGTGTTTTTTTCTTAGTTATTTGATTATAGGGTCTGGAAGACTCACAAAAGATTTCTTAGGAAGTCTTTTGACATATCCCGTCTAAATTTTAGTAGAATTTAGGGTTAGCGCCTAAATTTAGAAAAATTTAGGTTTCCTGCCTAAATCAAAGTCTTCCCGAAGTCTTCTAGGAAAAGTCTTCTTATGTATTAGATCTTAAAAATAATTAACAAATTTAATCAAAAACATTTTGAAATAGAAAAATAGAAATCATGTATTAATAAACATTTAAAAATGATGGAAATTTAGTTTTACTAAATTTGAATTATTTTTAACATAGATGAGAATTATTTTTATATCGAAAATATTTAACCTAATTAGAATTTTTGTCTCTATATATAAAGAAAATTTACACATTCTCTTTCTTCCTCTCAAATGGCTGCAACAAAAATGTAATGTTTCTCATTCTAAAACTCTCCAACCTCTCTCTAATCTCTTTGAACATCAAAACACCAAATTTAAATTCATTTCTCATTTTTTTCTTATGTCTTCTCACAAATTTATCTTCTTTTTGTAAGTTTTTCATTACATGGTTATCATCTTTCACTCATTCAAAGGTAGATCTATAAATGTTGGATATGTATTATTGTGTGTTTTATATATTATATTCTAAAAATCTATAGATTCAATATATTGTGATTGTTTTGTTTATTATTTAAGCATTAAAATTATATTTCTGAAGTTTTTATCTGTTTTGAAGCCATTTGAATGTTTTTGAATTTGCAGGTTTTTCAGATCTGAGACTAACGTTGAAAGACTTCTCAGAAGACTCTCGGAAGACTTCTAGACAAGTCTTCTAATGCATTTTATGCTAGAAGACTTCCCACGAAGTCTTCAGGAAGTCTTTTGCCCAAAGTGGTACAAATTTTGGATATGTATTTTTGTGTTTTATATATTGGATTCTAAAAAGTTATAAATTCAACCTAATGTGACAGTTTTTTGTTTATTATTAAGCATAAAAAATGTTTTTGAATTTTTCTCTGTTTTGAAGCTATTTGAATGCTTTTGAATATGTAAAATTTTCAGATCTAAATCAGACTTTGGAGGACTTCTCAGAAGACCTTTGGAAGACTCTCGGAATGCATTTTATGCTTGAAGACGTTCCACAAAGTCTTCAGGAAGTCTTCCAAAATTTTCTGCTCAAAGTTATACAAATTTTGGATATGTATTGTGTGTTTTATATATTATATTCTAAAAAAATATAGATTCAACCTAATTTGATTGTTTTATTTAGTATTTAAGCATAAAAAAATATTTTTTAAGATTTCTATATTTGAAGCCATTTGAATGCTTTTGAATATGCAGATTTTTCAGATATGAGTTAGTCTTTGGAAGATTTCTCAAAAGACTCTCAGAAACTCTCGGAAGACTCTTGGCAGACTCCTTGAGAAATATTCTAATGTATTTTATGCTAGAAGACTTCCCACGAAGTCTTCGGGAAGTCTTCCAAAGTCTTCTCCCCAAAGTGGTACAAATGAATGATGTCAAGTGGAGACCAAGCTTATCTATGTTGAGGAATGATATCTAGTTTCATGTGTAATAGTTTTGTTTATGGTATGTTTTATGATGTGTATGTGCACTATTTAGTTGTGAATTTTTTTGTAAACTTAAAGAAATGTTAATCAAAAGAATTTTTTTAACCATTCTACCCACTCATAACAAAACACAACAACACAAAAACTAGTCAAATTTACTAAAACTAAGAGAGAAGACTTCACAAGAAAAAAACTTAGTCAAATTCACAAAAGTTCAAACTTGAATTTTAAGTGAAAGTTAAAATTTTTTAAATTTCATGTAAGTTAAAATTATATCTTATGATCTAAAAAGACACATTAAACCACATGACTTGACATTCTTGAAGTTACTTAACACTTTTGAAAGTTAACACTTATGAGGAAGACTTACAGAAGACTTTTCCATTTAGCTAGAAACATTATTAAACATCAATGTTTGTAACTTCATAATCATCACCAATTAAGTTACGAATTCGACTCAGTAGTCCCAATATTGACTAATAAAAATGAATTAGCAAGAAAATATTAAAAATTTATTTTAATTTTGGATAAATTTGAAGTTTAATAAAGATTTACGTAGAAGGCTTCTTTTGAAGTCATCCATGGAAGACTTTAAAAGAAGTCTACTCTGTGTAGACTTCAAAAGAAGTCTTCTGTTTAGGTTATTTTTGCAATTGCAAATTTACGAAGGAAGACTTCTTAAGAAGTCTACTCGACAGAAGACATTTTCGGAAGTCTTCCTTTGTAAATATTGGCTTACTTTTGAAATTGAAATTTTTTCGAAAATTCCAAAGAAGACTTCTTTAGAAGTCTTTCTTTTTAGAAGTCTTCTTTAGAAGTCTTTCTTTTTAGAAGTCTTCTCGGATAAACATGTTATTTTTGAATTTGAGCGAAGTTGGTCAGAATTTTGACTTTTTGTAGAAGACTTCTAGGGAAGTCTACCTGGAGAATACTTCAAAAGAAGTGTTCTCTAAATCTTCCGGAAGTCTTCTCAATGTTGCAAGAAGTCTGCTGGGTTACTTTTGCAATTGAAAAATAATAGTAAAATATTTAATATCAATGAGAAGACTTCAAAAGAAGTCTTCTATAAGAAAACTTCTCTAGAAGTCTTCTCTCGCAGGCAAAGGTTTGACTAAACCCAAGAAATAAACTCGAGAAGACTTCTAGAGAAGTTTTCTTATAGAAGACTTCTTTTGAAGTCTTCTCATTGATATTAAATATTTTACTATTATTTTTCAATTGCAAAAGTAACCCACACATACATCTTCCGGAATTGAGAAGACTTAGGGAAGACTTTCAGAAGACTTCTTTAGAAGTTTTTTCCAGGAAGACTTCTGTCTTCTAAGGAAGTCTTCTCTTAGAATTTCGATTTTTTTTGTTTTCAAAGGAAAGTTAGAAGACTTCTAGAAAAGTCTTCTATTAAAAACACACCAAAGATCAATTGCAAAACTAACATATGCATTGACCAGAAGACTTCTAAATAAGTCTTCTTCGTCGAACAGATCTGAAAAATAAAATGTGGTTCGCGATTTCATACCTTGAACTCGTGAGATGACTTGTGTGGTTTCTCCAATCACCCAGAACTTCACCACAACAGCTACCTACTCGTTAATCACCAAGAATCGTGAGCTTATGAACCTTACATAATTTATAATCAAAATCTTCAATTTTTTGATGAATTTTGAGAGAAAGTATAAGATATGTGATTTGTGTGGATACGAAATGAGAAAGGATAAGAAAAAATCGAAACTTTTGGGCATTAACAATCTCAATTTGGTAGTTCACGGTGGTTGAGGTATTGATGTCAATGGCAAAGTTGTAAATATTTGGTGAAGATGAGGATGGTAAGATAAAAGCATTATTTTCGGGTAAAAAAGAAAAAAAAGTAATGGTATTTTCGTGAATAACTAGAACTTCTAGGGTGAATATGACAAAACAAAGTTTCAAAAAAGCATAGGTTATTTTTGTGTTTAACTTGAAATTTTGAGTCATTTTTGAAAGAATCCCATTTTTTTTTTTTCGGGTTTCTATAGGTTAAAATCGGTATTATATGTCAAATATGCAAGGTTTAAACGTAAAAATCAACGAATACGCATAACAATCGATGGATTAAATAAGAAAAACAATGGCGGCTGTAAAACTCTTTTCTGGTAAACCTAATTCGACTGGGGAAGAAGATAAGAAAAATTATGTTTATGCCATTGATGAAAAAAACAAAAAAAAAGATAGAAAAGATGAAAACACGATTTGGGTAGATCGAACCCAGGCTAAGTAAACATGTGCGTGCTGTGTTCCACTAGGCCACCGAAATTTTTTGAAAATCATTGATTATTATTTATTGAAACGGTCCAATTAATCATGCTATGAATAATAAATTAAGTATGTTTAAAGAGGAAGGTATAGCCTATATTACTCTATTCAAATTATAGACTACATGTAGGGGTAAGAGTTCGGGTTCGATTCCAACTATTCAGATATTGGTCTTTAGATGAGAGATTAAAACCTATTTGGATATTTATAAATTTTAGTTCGGATTCGGTTTGGATCATTACGGGTTCGGTTCAAATACGGGTACTCATTTAAATTATGTAAAAATATTAAAATCCAAATATATTCTATTAAATCATTATTATGACATATTGATATATGTTTAATCTAACAAATTTGTAACCACCACTTTAATTTTATAAAGATCGGGATCCCTAGGTTATATTGTAACCACCACTTTAATAACTTATATAACTGGTTTCTTTTATTTCCTAATTACAAAGGTAACATGGTTTTTATTTACATTGGGTCAAAATTTACAAAAACTATTTTTAATTGCACAAAAAATTATTATGTGTAAACGTTATTATTATTATTATATATGAAATCAAATCATGAAAATTTAATGAAAAACATATAATTTTATCTATTTAATTACTATGTGATTACTAAACAAAATTGTAACTATACTTTGTTATTTTTTTAAAATAACTGTTTAGGAATAAAGTACAAAATTAATGTGTGAAATGGCTATGACATAGGTGTATAGTTATGCAACATCATAAATTCAATATAATTATCAAAACCCTTTACTAATCATTAAAAAATATTTTACACAAATATGATTACAATGAAATACACAAATATGATTAAACAGAAAAACACAAATATGAAGAAAAAAATTCTAAAAAAATGTAAAACAAAAAATATACCCGCCCAGAATCTAGTTCTCTTTAAAGTGCGGTAAAATTTCAATTACTGACCAGATAAATAAAAAACTTATAATGAGCGTATTCAACTATCGAGTCTACAATTCTGAATTCATACTTGACATAGTCTTTGGGCAAACAGTGGCAAGTGGCAACAATAGTCTTCAGAAAAAAACACAGATTTGTAGTGGAGAGATGGATTGGGGCATACTCCAAAGTTGGCAGATGAACGTCAGGTTAGTAACTCTAAAAATGCCCTTAAACTCTTAATGCTCAAATTATACTTGCACTATATTGAATTTTTTTCATAAACCCTTTCTTCTTTTAATTTACATATAACTTTTATGATTTTGCTTTTATAGAAATAAGCAAAAGCTAAATACTGCATGGTAAAATAGATAAACGTAAACAAAACAAGTCCATAACATTTTCAAAATTGACAAATCAATTCTCGCTTTGCTGGAATATGCTTATTTTTTATGGTAGTGATAATTCAGGGAAATAGAGTAATTAAGAGAAACTCGCATTAAAGCACTTGTACAAGGCTTATAAGAGACCTGAGACACACCACAAAAGAAAAGAAAAGTTATGATAACAAAAACTATAAGTGGGGCTTAATAAGAAACTCAGGTGATAGAGGAAACAAGAAAGACTCAAAGTCTATTGTGTGGATGAAGATTGGTCTTCTTTATTTTTGTTTATTTGTATAATTTTATAGAAATATAGTGATCTTAATTTTTTTTAACTTTCTAATCATTATATATACATTTTGTATAGCATTAAAATGAAGAAATGTAAATGATACAACTAAAGAAAAAAAGAAATATTTAGAAAGAAGTCAAAGTCTACGAAAGATACTACCTTAATTAACTACAAAATTTAGGTTGATATTTTAATTGTGCTTATGCAAAATATATGCTTTCTTTCAGTTTATTTTTCATATGTAATGCTTTGTTTTGGTCTACGAAGAGAGATCAATATTTTACATTCATATTGAGTTCATATTAATCTGTTGTAAGATATAAAGAACAAAAATTAAAATTTTTAAAAAAGTTTTTTTTAAAGAATAAATTATTATTCTGGAAGTATATATACATGTCAAGCAAAAGTAGTTTAAGTTCAAAAAAACAATTCCATGCGAAGCATGGGGTTCATACTAGTAAATTATATTTTACAATTTTAAAAAGGAAATCAGCTATACAATCTAAGCATATATATTATTTATAATAAATATTATATATATATATATATATATATATATATATAATCCTTGTAAATTATATACATGTGTGTCCTCGTTCAATATCTCATATTTCTGTTGACGTACAATGATAAAACAAAATTTTATATAATATTTACTATAGTTTAAAAATAAAATTTATAATTTATTTGATAAATAAGTATTTTTAGCAAAATTATTTTATTATCAAATAATACACATTTAAACTTTAGTTTATGTATATTATATAAATAAGATATTAATGAATGTATGTGTGTTTTTTCTATACATTTTAATAATTAAAAACTGTCTATATTACTGTATGTGTAATTACACTTTGTTACTTTATTTTCAGTTGAAAATGTGGTCCAAGAACAAATATGTCCCGTACTCCATTTAACTAAAATAAAAGCAAAAAGCTTAGCTGAATGGTAACACATTTTTTCTTCCGCAGTGTGTTATTTTTATTCCACTAAAAACAGTCAATGCCTAAATGCACAGACAATAACAGATTATATGAAAATGTAATTAAAGAGATGTTTTTTTAACTATAGGACCCATAGAAAATAAATGACAGAAACAAAATGTTAGGAGAATAAAAACTTAATTGGCATTGAACCCCTCACACGAGAGACGGGGAACAATAAAAACTACTGAGCTGTTTGTCCAACTTTTAACCACATGAAATACATATTGCATATAATCAGATGGGGGCACGTGACCCCATACTCATCAATGTGGGTATGCCTCAGACAGTGAATGTATGGTTTCAAGGAGCAATTCTCGAACATTCTTTTATAATGTAGGTTGCACATGCAATTTTGGTTGCGAGAAACAAAGTCCAACCCATTTCCTGAATGGAATTGAATGCTCCTCCTTTTTTAAAAAAAAATCACTATGTTTCGTTATAATTATCGTTTTAGGTTTCGGCACACGGATTAAGAAAACAATTAATTTTGTACATTTTCTATAAAAAACACTATTACCTATACATCTAACCATATTTCAACCAATAGAAAATAAATTTTGCGTAAAATTAATAAATTTTGCATAAAATTAATAAATTTTGCATTGAAAATCGAAAACGACACTTATTTTGTAACGAACAAAATTCTCTAAAACAACACTTAATATAAAACGGATGAAGTATAATTCTTTACAAACTCTTATCATATATATATGAAATTCACATTTTGGCGGAAAAAGACTCGTTGTATCAAACTATTTTATAAATAAATATTTCATTATAAATAATCAGTAAATCATGAATGTCATACTTATATCAATTGATCCAATATGATTACCAGACAATAATTTGACTATTTCTAACATACACAGCTGCCTTCCTGAACATACACACACCATTTCTCATGGCTTTTTATCTTCCTTAATTTTATCTTTGTACCTATTTTCATCATAACAACACAATCAGATTGTATTACCTGAAACATATGTGTAATGCAAAACATCATACATATCATGGGAAGTACATATATAGACACACCCATCATTTATTTTCACAATCATCTCATATTGTATTTTATGAATTAGAATTATGTGTTTTGTAACTTAATGCTTTACAAGCATTATATTAGACTGTTTCTTTTTAAAATTCAGTATCAATACTTCTGAGATTTTAAACATTTAACCAGCATGATAGTCCAGACACTGAGATCCAGACACTGAGATTAGTGAAAATAGGTTTAACATTTAAATGTGTTAAGATAAATTCTATGACAATTCACGTCTTTAAGTCTTTGATAATTTTTGCATATTCATTGTGAAAAGTGTGAATATTTTGCAGCAACATTAATCGCATCAAGCCAATAAGTAATAAATAGTTCTCCCATCTTTGGTTTTGAGTCTTGAACCAAATGTTTCTCGTGTAAGAATTTGACTTATGTACACATGAGGGAAAATAATTTTTCACCGACTCTTATTCTCTTAGCCATGATTTTTCTGGTTAGGTTTTCCTTATAAGATTTTTGACTAGGTAGGATCTAAGGCATTTCAATAAGTAGTTCGATATAATAGTCATCAAGGAAAAGTGCTATAAATATTATATTATGTCCAGTATAAAATTTCTAGATTTACTTGAATAATGAGCTTTACTTATTTTCCAAGTCCGATATAATCTCCAAGCAAAAATCTTCTATTTTATCTCTATACAAAAAAAAACTCATTATTTAATAGAATTAAGAACACCACTTCCTGTTTCTTCTCTTCTTTACTTATAACAAACACAATTTTATCTACTTAGTTGTACAATTAAAACGATCAAGTGAATTATCAAACCATCTACGAAATCCACAAATGATATATGCAACTTCAAGAAGATTTGTGGATTGCTAAATCATATATGCACTTGATCCACAAATGATATATGCACTTGTACAAAATCATGATTTGATTTTGATCCACAAATGATATATGCACTTGTAGAGAAGATATATGCTAAATAACTTCAACAAGTGCAAAATCAAATCATCTACGAAATCCACAAAATCTTCTCTTAGCCATGATTTTTTTTTTTTTTTAACAAAACAAAACACACCCAAATCCACCTTAACGCATTTCTCTACAACATGCAACACCATCTCTTTATATTTTCTTTAGTGTCTATTCCATTTCAACTTCTTCATTGTGTAAGTCAACCCTGCTGTAAATCTCTCATCTCATGGAACATTCTCGTCATTTATCAACAACAAACTTAAGATACTCAAGTTGTGCTCAGGCATCACATAGTCGGGAATTTACACTAAATATCAGTTTGAAAATACAGTTTACATGATTTGTTATAATATGAAACATAGAGTTTTTGAGGAAATTTTATACTAAATTAAATGTCAATTTGGTTGATAACCAAATTTAGGTTTGCAGCCACTGGTTGTTGGTCCCGTGAAGAATTATGTTGCTGCAAAAGATGTACGGAAATCTCCATCGCCTATAGTTTTGGATCACATTCTGGTGAATGGTGATATTGTTTATAATATAAATGCCATTAAAATAAGGCAGTTGGTTTCCACAACACATCACTTGTTGTTCTCTACCAATCATATTATCGCAACTTCAAGAAGATTATTAATTATCAAGATTTCATCTTCCTTGAGCTTGAGGTTGATTTGAATTTGTTACTGTTACTTTGTGCTTATATCCTACCTCCAGTAAGGTTCTTGGCTCTTTTCCGCTTATTTTCGGGAAAAAACTTTCAATAGCCATGACTCCTTGCTACACTACAAGAAAACACAACTATAGCGACGAAATTTAACGAGGAAATTAATACTTTACGAGAATCTTACGAGGAAATTCGTCGTAAAATAACAAGGAAACGATTTCGTCGTAAAAACGACGTAACATAACGTTGTTTTTACAAGGAAAGACGGTTTCCTCGTAAGTTCGACTACTTTACGAAATATTTTACGTTTACTTAACGAGAAAATTGCGAGTCCACCAACTTTGTAGTTGTAACACGTTTTTTGTTACGGCTACCTAACTAAATTTCGTCGTAAATTCGTAGCAAAACTTCAACATTCGAAAATTTTCTATAAATATGGACGTTTGAACATCAATTTTAACACACCAACAAGAAAAAAAATAAAAACGTGAAAGAAAAAAAAATGTCGGGCTCCGGGAATATTTTCGAGTTGCGGAGATGGAGGTATATGCACAGAAATGCTAACGGGAGAGTGACGAAAGAATACCTCGAAGGGCTGGAGACATTTATGCATCAAGCAGATTCCACACTGCTCGCCCAAGAAAGCGGTAAAATGTTATGTCCTTGTCGGAAATGCAACAATTCGAAATTGGCAAATCGTGAAAATGTTTGGAAGCATTTAATAAATAGAGGTTTCACGCCAAATTACTATATCTGGTTTCAACATGGAGAAGGTTATAATTATGAAAATGAAGCTAGTAGTAGTAATAGCAATTTTCAGGAAGAACCAATTGATCATCATTTGCATAATGAACATAGTTACCATCAGGAGGAGCAGGTAGATTA
>NC_027751.1:33396038-33402532 GCF_000695525.1 Brassica oleracea var. oleracea
CAAGAATTCGCTAGCAATAGCCCAAATGTGTATCTTGGATTATGCACAGATGGATTTAGTCCATTTGGAATGTCAGAGAGACAATGATCATTGTGGCCAGTCTTTCTTACGCCATACAACCTTCCACCAGAGATGTGCATGCAACATGAGTTGCTATTCTTGACCATATTAATATCTGGTCCGAACCATCCAAAAAGGTCTCTGGATGTTTTCCTACGACCCCTGATAAAAGAGTTGAAGGATTTGTGGTCAACGGGGGTGAGGATGTATGACTGTTCAACGAAGACAAATTTTACGGTGCAAGCGATGCTTTTGTGGATCATAAGTGACTTTCCTGCCTATGGGATGTTGTCTGGATGGACTACACATGGGAGATTAGCTTGTCCATATTGTAATGGAACGACAAATGCGTTTCAACTTAAGAATGGTAGGAAGACAAGTTGGTTCGATTGTTACCGTCGATTTCTTCCCATTGGCCATCCGTACCGAAGAAACAAGAAATGTTTTAGGCACAAAAGGGTTGTGAGAGACACTCCTCCTCCATATCTAACTGGAGAACAAATTGAAGCATAAATCGACTACTACGGAGCTAACGAAACAGTTCGTTGTGGTGGTAATTGGCATGTCCCTGATAATATGCATGTTTTTACGGTGTTCGGCACAACTGGCACAAGAAGAGTATATTTTGGGAGTTGCCATATTGGAAGGATCTTCTTCTGCGCCACAACCTCGATGTGATGCATATAGAGAAGAATTTCTTCGAGAACATCATGAATACAATATTGAATATCCCAGGGAAGACAAAAGACAACATCAAATCGAGGTTGGACTTGCCGGATATTTGCTCAAGAAGTGAGTTACATATAAAAATCAATGGACAAGTGTGTCCTGTTCCGATATTCAGATTGTCTTCAGAAAAAAAGTCGGTGTTGTTCCACTGGGTGGCATCAGAAGTAAAGTTCCCCGATGGGTATGTTTCAAATCTCTCTAGATGTGTTGAAAAGGGTCAATAGTTCTCCGGGATGAAGAGTCATGATTGTCATGTCTTTATGCAACAACTACTTCCCTTTGCATTTGCGGAGCTACTTCCAACAAACGTACATGAAGCACTTGCAGGTAGTATATTATAACGCATTAATTTTATAATTAATGGTTTAGTTTGCAATAATATATGACTAATAATGTGTTTAATTGATTTTTGGAATATACAAGGCATTGAAGCATTTTTCAGGGATCTGAGCACACGCACTCTTAAAGAAGAAGTTGTGGAACAACTTCCACAACTTCACGAGAACATCCTCATCTTATTGTGCAACTTGGAGAAGATATTTCCTCTGGTATTTTTTGACGTCATGGAGCATCTAGTTGTCCACCTCCCATATGACGCATTGCTTCGTGGACCTGTACATTATGGATGGATGTATCAGTATGCGCGTGCCATGAAATATTTGAAGGGAAAAGCAAAAAACCTCGCAAAGTTGAAGGTTCTATAATTGCTGGAAGTTTGACGGAAGAAACTTCTCACTTCACATCATACTACTTTGCGTCAAAAGTACGTACCCGAAAAAGAGCTCCAAGAAGAGATGATGATGGTGGTGTCGCGCCAACATATGCAGTTGCTGGTGTTCCAGACATCTTTAGCCAGATTGGGCGAATCGGTGGAAAATCGAAAGAGGTTTGGTGGTCGAGTGAAGAAGACGATCATAGTGCACACACCTATATTCTACTCAATTGCGAGGATCCATTGATGCATTATTTTGTAAGGTAACATATTTTATGAAAACTTCTAAACACATATAAGTATAAATTATATAATTTCCAAAGGTTAATTAATATAAAATGTGATTTTACAGCCTATTTGTTTCTCAAGTCGAAGAAAAATTCCCAAGAATATCCACAAGTGGCGTAGACAGAAGGAAAGATCAACACTTTATTACGTGGTTGAAGAATCAGGTATTAACTCAAACTCTTATCATCACCATTTGCAGGTTGATCGATCAAGCTCTTTCATACATGATCTGTATTTCAACATTCTCTTTATTTTTGCAGGTTGATTATAACGACGACGCAGATTACCCTACGTGGTTTCACAAAGTCATTCAAGTTCCATTTGCAAAGGTCACCACATCACAGATGTATTTCACACGAGGCTGTACTTTTCACACATATGAGTATGGTAGACAGTGTGGGAACCGAAATTCACACTGTCGATTTCTGTTTAAATAAGGAAAGTAGGAGATCCTTAATTTCCCAGAGGTCCCGGATATCTGCTAATGCCACACGCCAAGCAATCAGAACACGAAATAAAAACGATAAAAGATAGGAAATCGAAAAGAGAGCAAAGTTGATCTTATTCCGAATTCGCGTTTGAGCGTTACAACAAGGTAAGAGCCTGGGCTACGAGAGCTGTCGGCGAGATTCCTAGTTCTAAAACCCTAAGGCTGCTAAACCTAATTGAGTCGCAGCTCGAATAACAAAAACGAAAAAATTGCCTAAATTGCTCTAAGTGCTAAGTTTGCCGTGTATTGCCTCTGCCTTCTGCCTCTCGCCTAGGAATCCTTATATACTTGCTCCTAGGTCGGTTTGCGCCTTTCCCTTTCTACCCTTAAGCCGTCATAGCTCAAAATGGAGATATTCCATTTTCTCCGATCTTCGTGATTATCTTCGGAAACTTTACATTTACCCGCGGAAACTTGGCATTTATCTTGCCTTATGAACCAAGCATAAACCATCATAAGACTTATGGGTTTTCGTTTAAGAAATCGTAAATGGGCTTCGAGCTGCGTTTTAGGTCTCTTTGGGCCGTTCTTTGACTCAAAACGTTTATTACGGGTTTTTTGATAAAAATGAACTTCCCCCGGTTTTTATCGTAAAGTTTGACTGATGACTTCGACACAAAGAATGGTTTAGCCATGGCTCACGGGAGATAGCATTAAAGAGTAGACGAGAATGCATGGATTCGTGTCGTATCGACGTTCTGGGAGAGTTCGGTCGCTACGTAACGCCCGAGCCGCGTACGTGCTCGGTCGCTATGTAGTGACCGAGCTTGGCTCGAGCTCGGTCGCTACGTAGCGACCGAGCCGTGCGCGTGCTCGGTTGCTACGTAGCGACCGAACTTGGCTCAAACTCGGTCGCTACGTAGCGACCGAGCTTGGCTTGTGCATGGTCCGATTTGCCATACTCGAGGTTGTCTGTGGCTGGTTTGGATAATCGGTATTTGGTTCGATCGAGATTAGAATAAGATTTTACCGCGAGCCTCTTTGTAAAGGTTCCTTTTACGAAGAATAACTTTCGTAAAAAAAAAATTTCACCGATTTTTACGGAGATTTGGATATCAACTTCCCAACAGTTAGCTCCCCAGCTCGTTAGAATCGTGGATCTCCGATGAGATTCTAGCGTGCGGTACGGAAAGTTAGACAAGATTGGCGTACTTGGGCGAAGTTTATATCCAAAAGTCCGCAGGCAAATAGTAATTTCCTATGCCTATGCATACTTATTCTTAAAACAAGTTTGTTTGAAAAATTTTCCCCTTTCTCTCCACTTTTTTTTCTTCTTGTTTTTTTGAAGTTTTTCAAGATGTCTAGCAAAAAGAAGATTTCGAAAAGAGGCACCTCTCGCGTTTCCTCGTCCGAAGGTGCCCATGACGAGATTCTTATACCGAAGGTCGAGTTCGTGCCTCACTCAGTAGATCCAGCCAAAGATGCGGCGTGGTGGACAGCGAGATATGGTTCGATTACTCCTCCTGTCGAGAAGTCGTTCCCCGTTATGATTCATCGTATGGTCGAAGAAGGCGCACCGAGCAGAAGCACTAGTGACTTTTTCCAGACCGTCCGGTCACTCTACCGAGTTCCAGACATGGTGGAATTTCGTATTCCTCAACGTGGGGAAACCACTGATAATCCCCCGGAAGGTTATTTTACTTGTTACAAGTCGTTCGTAGTGCGCTGCCGTTTGTGGTTTCCGATTCCTAAGTCATCGCCCAGGTGTTGGATCGCTTCGAGGTATCGATAAGCCAGCTGAATCCCATCAGTCTCCAGCATCTCATTGGCGTTGTGATCCTGAGTTATGAGCACGGTCTGTCCCTTACCACCGATCACTTTGAAGCGCTCTTTAGGCTGCAGCTTGTTTCGAAGCCGGATAATTACCGGTTGACCCCTCGGAACCACATGTCGGTGATCAAGGGATTTATCTCCAACTTTAACTCGTGGAAAAGGTTCTTCTTCTTTGTCCATATAAGCACTGCATCTATCGAGGAGAGTTGCATCCCGCTGTTCTGGACCAGGCCGAATGACCGTCCTTTCATCAACCCGCTCTCTCCATTCCCCGAGGACACGATCGCAATGAGGGATCTCCTCAGGAACGATCCATTTTTCTGGACTTCCTTTACGCCGAAGGGAGTTCGCAAGGCGTTGAGGATCGTGCGTCCCGATTTCGAAGGGGGCGTGGGAACAAACAGTGATTCCAAGTCCGATGGTCCTGCTCCTTGCGATGTTCCCGCGGAGGAGGCGAACGCGAGGTCCTCGAAGGGTAAAGACGTTGATCTTGGCGATATAGAGTTTTCCATGGATGATTTTATCGTTCCAGGATGGGATCCGGACCTTGCTTATGGTGATGGGAGTGGTACGAGCGAGGTTCCTATCCCAGACTTTGACGATTTCTTCGCTGGTTTACCCGCGAGTTTTGATCCTCCCTTGTCAGTGGACAAATTGGGATGGTCGAAGGACGTCGCGGAAGGATCTTGCATCATCAATGGGGTTAGTTTCTTTATTTTGAGAACTTCGCAGACAGATTCGTGTGCTCCCTTTATTTAGCATGTTAGCCGATTTTGTAGGGTCTTAACTTGCTTGGCTCGGCCCTTGAGGCGAGCCACAGGGAGGCCATGGTTTATCGATTCAAGGCGGAGAAAGCGGAAAAAGACCTCGCCCGTATGCAAAATGAAATTTCGGAGCGAGACTTGAAACTTGCCAGGGACCATGAGAAGGCTGTTCGTCGAGCGGAAAGGAAGGGTAGGAGAGAGATCGTCGAAGTAATGAGAAGTCGTGCTTCTCATTTTGAGATTGAGTAGGAAAATCTCAAGGACGCTTATTCCTTGGTGGGCAATTTTCACGAGTGCTGCGGCTCGGTTGGAACCCTTTGGAAGACGTAGGCGGACGACTTCATTTTCGAGGAGGAGATGAGGGACATGAAAGATGGCATGAAGGACCATGCCCATGCTGAGGTGCTTATTCCCCCCATCGGCGGGAGGATCCAGGGATTCTGGGATCCCATCACGGTTTCTCCCGATACGGAGGAGGTCGCGATTGAGGTTGCTGGTGACGATGAGGAGGTGAACTACCCCGCGGATGCATTCGGAGCTTCCTTGTCCGGGAATTTTAACTTTTGATCTGTGAGAGGTGAAGTGAGCATAAGAGGTTTTTCCCTTATGTTCTATTTGTGGCCGAGTGTGACTTTTGTTTATCTATGTCTGGCCGAGTGTGGCCTTTATTTCGAGAGTTTGTGTGGGCCCGTTTGGCCGCTTTTATCTTTATCGGGACTGGCTGTTGGTGGCTTTGAATCTCTACCGCTCTGCGGTTTTATATGTATGACGCATATTTATCGAAGTACCTTGTTCTGATTACGTGAAATAAATATGAGTTGTCGTCTCATATTTACTTCTAATGAGACGTTCAATCTGGTGGTTCGCTTGAGATGTGATTTTTCGTAAAAATGCTTGTTTACTTTTGCGAGGTTTTCGTGAACGTTAAGATATGGACGGAGAGACATGGTTTAGGATCTCGTATCATTTTTAGATATCATGTCTTGAGATATTAGAGACCAATGCGCTGGGCTTAGGGCAAGACCTAGGTTTACTTTCGGTTTTAAGGTTTTATGCGGTGACTAGCCGGCTATCGATTTTCCTGTTGCGATTTTAACCCGATTTGTACCGATTTAAAGTCCGCTATAGGTTCTCGGCTTATACGACTTGTATGGCATGAATCGAGCATCTCTCCAGAGACAATTTCTAAGGCAACTGGAAGTGCTAGACTCAAATTTCTGATTTTTTTTTGTAGCGCGCTATTATCCTTGTGTTGGATGTTCGAGGATCAGAAGAATGATCGGGTTGCGTTTGTTTAAAACGGCTGGTGTGTTCATCGGGGCCGATCGACGAGCGGGGTGTAAATACTTGTTGAGATTTTTATGGTCGCGTTCAGACAGTTGTTTGCAGAGTTTCGAATTTTAACTTGGCGACGTCCCGCTGTTGTTTCAAAGACTATACATATGTTTTAGTTGTTTGAAGAATGTAAGATTTTGCGATTTACGCCAGATAAGTGCGTTGACAAGAGTCTAATGTTTGTAGAATTTTATTTTTAAGCGTGTCCTAAGACTTTTTGCGTAGCTGAAGCGTAAGAATTCGAAAAAATGCGCATTGTAGTAAAAGTTTCAAAAAGCTCGATTACAATGATGCATCTTTTAAAACATGGGAGTATACGAATATATGTACCCACTCCCCCTCC
>NC_027751.1:33402563-33427216 GCF_000695525.1 Brassica oleracea var. oleracea
TTTAGAGAGGGGGATAGCTGAACTCGTCTTTCGACGAGCTGCCTACGTACCTCTTTCGAGGATCAAGCCATCTCGTAGTTCTGTTTTATGCCGCAAGTGTTCTTACTCGGCGGTTATTGCCTTGCTGACCGCCTTAATCGTGGAGACTGTGGCAGGATCGGCGTTTTTGTCCGGGTTTTCCGGTTGAGTCATAGCGTTGATTTCAGAATCGTGCTGAGTTTCGATGTCCGAAGCATTCGCTTCGGCATACGATGTCGAATTGTCTTTCTTTGAAGTGTTTTCGGCCGAATGCTGAGTTAACTTTGTGTGTTTGCGTGTTGCCATCGCGGTGGTCGTGATTTGTCTTAACTTATGCTCTGCGAGAAAGCAAAGCCGCGACTGTTACTGACAACCCTAGATGGCTGCGATCCCGCTCTGGGTCGAGAATTTGACGCCGAGGTGATATGTTGACAGAACGGCTTTCATGGCATTAAGCCATGGGGTTCCCATGATCACGTTGTAGATGGCAGGATGATCGACCACCGCGAAATTGACGATTTTTGTGATTTCCTTGGCTATGACTGGTAGCTGGATCGATCCAAGAGTCATCGATACTTCGCCTGAAAAACCCGTCAGCGGTTTTGGCGTTGGGGTAACTTCCCCGAGTTCGATGTTCATCCGTTTGAGGATGTCACGGAAGATAACATTAACCGTGCTTCCCGTGTCGATGAGGACTCTCGCAACTTACAGATCTCGTATGACAATATCTATGACGAGTGGGTTGCAGTGAGGTTGATCGATTCCGCCGGCTTCGTCTCTCGTGAAAGTTATCGAGTTGTTTTGACCATCTTGGGTAGGGGACCACGTAGGCCAGTTTGCACTTGATTCGGCCTTTTGTTGGTAAGCCTTAATGGACGAGACCGTGTCGTTTCAATATTGTGATCCTCCGATGATCATGTTGACTCTGCGATGATTGTTATCGTTTCCTTTGTCGTCCAGTCTTCTTCCGCGTTTATCCCCTGATTGGTTTCTTTGAGGGGAATACTCCGCGGGTGGATTCATGTCCGTCTTTGGAGGGCGATCGGTCTCAAGGATGAGTCCTTTTACGCTGAATACTTTGGAGAGCTCTCCAGCTAGTAGGTTCGCGGCCAATCTCGCTCCCAGGACTTTGCAGTTAGCCGTGGAGTGCCCTCGGGTCTGGTGGAACTCGCAGAAGGTGTTTTCATCGTATCCTTGATTGCGAGTCCACGTATTACCCGTGGTTCAGCCTTGATCCGAATTGATCGCGTAATTATGCGCCCCCCGGAACTTTTCCCCCTCGTGATGGACGTACTTGCCGTTACGAGAGCTTTTCTTTTTTGTCTTTTGGTCTACATCCTTCAAGGGCAGCTTTGTCGGTTTATGCTTTTGCGACAAAACTTTTGTTTCCTCTTCGATTAAGATGTAGTTTGTTACCTTGTAGAGGGCGTCTTGGATCGTCCGCGCTTTCTGAATTCGATTTGTACCAGAGCGTTTTTCTGAGCGCGTCTATGGCCACCTTGTCGCTTATCCCGCTAACCCTTGACATAACCATCTTGAAACGGCTTATGAACTCGCGGAGGGGTTCGTCTTCCCCCTGAGACATGCTCCAGAGGTCGATATCGGATGTTTCTCTATCTATGAACATAGAGTATTGTTTGAGAAATTCCGATGCGAGCTGGCGGAAACTTTCGATGGAGTTTCTCTTGAAGCGTGCAAACCATTCGAGAGCTGCTCCTTCCAGGTTTTGACGAACAGACGGCAGTAGCCGGCGTCTTTTTCGCCATCCTTCAGTCTGGCCCTTCCCATCGTGATGTGGAAAGCCTGAAGATGAGCTTTAGGATCGGTCATATCATCGTACTTTGGTACTTTGATTTTTCCCGGGTCAGATACCCTCGTATCAGAGATACGAGTGGTGAAACGCGTTTTCCGAGCTCCCTCGAGTAGTCTATCGATCTCCGGGGAAGCACTGGTAGCGTGATGGATCTGAGATTTCACGGCCCTTACTTCCACAGTAGTTTTGGTTATGTAGTCGCGCATGTCGCGTATGTCTGATTTCTCGCTAGCCGAGTTCTGAGCTTGTCGGCGTTTGCTGCAAGTAATCTCGGCTTGTTTTTCGGCCAGCTCCTCCTGTTCGATCCAGTAGAAGTTTTCCTCCTCTTCTGTCATTGGTTTATCGAACGGGGAGCTTTTACGAGCCGATCGGCTTCTGGTTCTTCTTGGATGTTTGTCAGCGTCCTCCTCAGTATCGTTGGAGACGTCGCTGGGATCCAAGTCGACATGCTCAACTTCATTGGCCTCCGTGTCCTTAGCAAGAGGTGGAGGACTCTCTGAGTTTCGTTTCTCGGTAGGGGATGTTTCGCTGGGGTTCTGTCCTGAAGAACGTTTCCGCGACGTTCCGGGCCTGTCGTGTGGAGTTGTGAAGTCGAGTCTTTTCCCGCGAACCTTCGTGGTTCCGCGGGGATGGATTGCTCGAGTCCTTGCCGTTATGGTTTTGACCTGTTTGGTCAAGGTGTTCACGAGCTTATCATGTTACTTCGACCTTTTTTCATAGGAGGTGAACATCTTTTTAAACTCCTCGAGCGTTGCAGCATTGGCTGGTGCGTTGGCCGCGGAGACATCCGCTGCTTGAGTGTGGAGATTGGTGTCGCTTCCTCCGTTGAGAGGAGTTTGCATGTTATCCGCGTCGTCAGTTGACATGTCTGGTAGAGCGTGTTGTGGCTGAGAGTTAGTTTGATCCGTATCCCCCTCCTTCTAGCGCCAAACTGTGAGAACCGAAATTCACACTGTCGATTTCTGTTTAAATAAGGAAAGTAGGAGAACCCTAATTTCCCAGAGGTCCCGGATATCTGCTAATGCCACACGCCAAGCAATCAGAACACGAAATAAAGATGATAAAATATAAAAAATCGAAAAGAGAGCAAAGTTAATCATATTCCGAATTCGCGTTTGAGTGTTACAACAAGGTAAGAGCCTGGGCTACTAGAGCTGTCGGCGAGATTCCTAGCTCTAAAACCCTAAGGCTGCTAAACCTAATTGAGTCGCAGCTCGAATAACAAAAACGAAAAATTGCCTAAATTGCTCTAAGTGCTAAGTTTGCTGTGTATTGCCTATGCCTTCTGCCTCTCGCCTAGGACTCCTTATATACTTGCTCCTAGGTCGGTTTGTGTCTTTCCCTTTGTACCCTTAAGCCGTCATAGCTCAAAAATGGAGATATTCTGTTTTTTCCGATCGTCGTGATTATCTTCGGAAACTTTACATTTATCCGCGGAATCTTGGCATTTATATTGCCTTATGAACCAAGCATAAACCGTCATAAGACTTATGGATTTTCGGTTAAGAAATCGTAAGTGGGCTTCGAGCTGCGTTTAAGGTTTCTTTGGGCCGTTCTTTGACTCAAAACGTTTATTACGGTTTCTTTGATAAAATGTACTTCCCGCGGTTTTTATCGTAAAGTTTGACTGATGACTTCAAAAAAAAGAATGGTTTAGCCATGGCTCATGGGAGATATCATTAAAGAGTAGACGAGAATGCATGGATTCGTGTCGTATCGACGTTCTGGGAGAGTTTGGTCGCTACATAGCGACCGAACTTGGCTTGTGCATGGTCCAATTTGCCATACTCGAGCTTGTCCGTGGCTGGTTTGGATAATCGGTATTTGGTTCGATCGAGATTAGAATAAGATTTTCCCGCGAGCCTCTTCGTAAAGGTTCTTTTTACGAAGAATAACTTTCGTAAAAAATGTTTTCGCCGATTTTTACGGAGATTTGGACATCAACTTCGCCGTATCCGTTTTTGACTCCAACAGACAGCGGGCGACCAGTAACTATGGAATATGTGTGAAAGGCGTGACAGATTTCTAGGGAATCTTGCATGAGATTATTGAAGTGGAATTCCCAGGGTTATTGAAGCTGAAATGCGTTATCTTTAAATGTGAATGGTTCGACCCCGTCGTCAACAGAGGTGTTCGGTTTAACAAATTCGGTGTAGTTGATGTCAATGGTGGACGAAGGTACAACTAATTCTTTTTTGGCATACATGATCTGTATGATTAATTTCTACGTTGTACACTGTCAAAGACCTTCTCGCTCAGCCAGGCAGAGAAGACTTACCAGTCTTAGACAACGACCGACCGGGCGGAACTTTGTGGTACGTTACATTTTATTTTTATTTTTTTTTTAAATTCTTTTATAACAATAATAAATAATTTATACTTATTTTTTCAGGTTTGGGGTTGACGGATGTGTTGCTCGGAACGTAACCGAGACGATCAAAGGTTACTTCTCCAAGCCACATCCAAACTGGAGAAAGACGCCGATCCACGTCAGAAAGACGTGGTTCAAAATTTTTGCTGTAAGTTACTATTAATTAATTATATATACTTTATTTTTTTATGATTTAGAATTTTAAATTTTTTAAAACTAATTCTTAATTTATTTTTTTCGTGCTACAGCAAAAATACCATTGGTCCATGGGGGTCAATGATAGGGTGAAGAAAGCGTTTGACGCGAAGGCGCAAAAACGCTTGTTGGACATGGTCTCCAACTAGAAGGGTGACTGGATCGTGAAGGGATATGAGCGTGGCAAACCCCTGAGCTCACCACGGATGTGTGGGGTGGCCTCATCCGTAATTGGTGGGATCTTGACGCCATTAGAGTCGCCGAATCTTGCTCCGCTTCCCGTCAGACAATAGATGAGCACGGCCATGGGACGATGCTTCACTCTACGGGTCAAAACCCACGCCGGTGTCCGTCTGGAAATAGTAATTAAATATTTAATTTAATTAATTATATATATATATATATATATTCTAACTTTCTTAAATGTTTTTTAGGCCAAAGAGACAGGAGAACAAGGCGGGAGAACTCCCGTCTCTTTTGTAACTTTACGAGAGGATCCACAAGAACAAGGCGGGCCAATTTCTAGATGCTAGGTCCGAGCTGATCTTCAACGACTTGGTTGGTCACGTTGAAGACCGCCAGACCCAGCTGACCCAGCAGTCCACCGACGGATTACCCGTCAACTTATCCACACTTGAAGTGGATAAGATTTACGAGGAGGTAAATTTTTTGAAATTTAATTTTTTTTTTATTATTCATTTAATTTAACTTTAATATTTTACTAACAATATTTATTTTTTTGTTTTTAAGGTTGTCCCTAAGAAAAAAGGACGTACGTTGGGGATTGGTTCCATCAACGATGTTCCGAGAGCGACATCGTCTTATGGTCATAGATGGGAAGATGAAGTCACTCAGCTGCGTAACGAGTTGGACTCGACGCGAACTGCGTTCACAGCTCGTGTGGGTGGAGTCGAGGGCTTCTTGGACGTTATAGCGGCCACAAATCCGGAATGGGAGTCCTTGTTGAGGAACATGCGACGACAAAATCCCATTCCAGGCGAGTCATCATCCGACACACATGTCGACGCGGATGTAGAGAGGAGGAGTGACGAATTCTACCGGGCGATGAACGACCCGTAGTTTTTTTTTTTTACTTTTCGTTGGTTGTATTATATTCAAAACTTATTTATGTATAAAATATTTTCGTATTTATTTTTATGTTTAAATTAGATTTTTATTAAAAAATTAAATAATTTTTATCATATTTTTTAATTCTGGAAATATCAAAATCGAAGTAAATTCGTAGCTAAATTACGACTACTTTACGTCGAAAAGTAACGAGGAAGTAACGAGCGAAATATTTACGTCAACACTACGAGGAATGTGTAACGAGTATTTTACGTGGAAAGATTTACGTTGAATTTACGAAGAAAGGGTTGCGAGGTATTTACGAGGAAGCGGTTGCAAGGTATTTACGAGGAAATTGTTGCGAGGTATTTACGAGGAAATGTAGCGTCCTCCTTACATGGAAAGTTTATGTGGTTTTTAAGACGAATATTGTTCTTTGTTTTTACGACGAAATTTTTCCTCGCTAATTTACGACGAATTGGCGAGAAAATATGTGTTACGACGAACGAATAACGACGAAACGTGTTTCCTCGCTAATTCCTCGTAAAGCCTCTTTTACGAAGAAGTTACTACGAATTTGGCCGTCGTTAATATTGTGTTTTCTTGTAGTGCTACACAATGAAAGGTAATGGGGAAGATACAGATCTTCACATGATGAAATTTTGTATTGTTTGTCAAGTTCTTCTACAAGGAAAGAGCCGAGACTATGAATTTGTAAGACATACAATTGTGGCTCGTTCAATTTGGTTTGGATTTCTCATTATCAAGACCATTAGAACAAAAAGTGGATTTCAATTTCAAGCAGCACCAAAACACGTGGATTTCACAAGCCCCTGAAGTGATATAACTCCAATATGGAAGTGCTATAATTCCAAGATGGTGTTTCCATCTTCAGGAGGAGTATTAGAGTATATGTATTTAGTTTATTTGGTTTAATCTTTGTTAGCATCTCCAAAAAAGAACTCTATTTTGAAGTTTTCAAAACTCTATATTTGAAGTTTTCAAAACTCTATATTTGAAGTTTAAAAGTGTTATTCTCCAAAAGCAAAACTTCAAACTCAACTTCAAAACTATTTGTATTTTATAATATGGTCCTTATATTTGTCATAACTAATTTAAATTCATAAAACTTTTGTAAGTAACTAGTACATATATAAACATGTTACAACAATATTAATTAATAAAATATTATATTAAAATATAAAATTTTAAACAAAATAACTCAATTAATATTAAGCTTCAAGCAAAATATCATATTATTCCATAAAGTGATTTTCGTTATGCAGATATGATCTACTAGTGCATTTCGAAGTAAAAATGGCTCTCCTCATTTTTAATTTGTAGATTAGAGATAAAAATTGTTGAAATCAGATGATATTAATACTTGTAAATACATTAGATCAGAATAAAAAAGTAAAAGAGAAACATAAAATATTGCTAAAAGATTAATTTTTATCGATGATATTAATACTCGTGAATATATTCAATATGAACAAGAAAGAATTGTACGAAAAGACATCATCATCATCAACAACAACAACAACAACCATCTCTAATTACACAAAAAAATTGGACAATATTTGGAAATTTTGAAGGTTCCGGATCAAACTTACATAACTATTAGTATTGTTGTAATATTCAAATTTGTGTAATAGTTATGTCTTCATGTAATTTTTAAAAGCTTTTTTTTTAATTTGTTAAGTTTTTTTTGTATATTTTTGTTATCTAAATCTAGTTTTAAATATTTTAAACCTTATTTTAAAGTTTTATTTAATTTTATGTGTAAACTTAAATTTTGTAAACAAAACTTAAAATATTAATGAGATATTATTTTATAAGGATTAAAACAATAAACAAAAAAATATTTATGAATCATAAATGTGATGTGTAATTGTAGGGACCAAAATGAAAATAAAAATATGAAACTTCAAATTTGAAGTTTTTATAAGTTGGTTTTGTTAGCATAACACATTATACTTAGTTTACTTTACTGTGAAAAACTCTCTTGTTCATTTTTATATAATTAAGATTTATTTCACGTTCTCTTTCTCTTGATCAAATTGAGAGAATATGAAATAAAACGAACAGACAAAACTTAGAAACGGAAAAAGTCAAGCTCAAAGCAATGAGACTGATGCTCGATTCTAGGAGAAAAAATAAAGAAACATAACATGATGAATGAATGGATTAACGAACGTGATGAACGATTCAAAGTAAATTCAAACAATTGAAAGGAAGGAGATAAAGTTGAATGATGATTCTAGGAAAACTCTGATACCATTTCAAATTCACTCAAAGTGATCAATATTTAGAAAAGAGATTGTGAAATAAATCTTCATTAGCGTAAACGTGGAAGACAATTTTGTTTTTAACACTGGTTAATTATGATATTACAAACTACGAGAAACATTACATAAACAATATTATAGCCGACAGTTCTACTTGACTTATGAGGATTCACGTCTAACTGCATCGTTCGGGCCGTCCTGTCAAATCCATTTTTTACGGTACTTCTTGCTCCATGCTAAAAATCTCTTGTAAGTATTTTCTCCCATATTTTTCGCTAGGAATCAAAACTCAATCCTTCTGTTGTAGAAACATTAATGAACCATTGGTCAAACCAATAGACCAAAAAAGCTTACACATGAAGAAGAGTTTGTTTAAATGCAATGTTAAAGTGTAAGTAATCGGTTTATATAGTTTACTTTTTGTTATATGTCCGTATAGTTAGCATAGCACATTAGATGTCGTTTACTTTGTATTTAAACACACTCTCTTGTTTACTTGTTGTCTAATGAAGATTTATTTCACAATTCCCTTCTCTCAATGGTATCACAACATTTCTAGAATCCTCATTCAGCTTCAACAACTTTTTCCTTCTGTTTGTTTTGATTCCCTCTGAATCATTCATCACATTTTTGTTCTTCATTTAATTTATTTCTTTGAATCAAGATTCTGTTTCATTATTTTGACATTCTATTCCATCAATTCTAGTTTTGGTTCCATCGTTTCTCAGTTCAATCTCTCTGATTAATTTATGTTTTGTTTCACTTTAGAATAGTTGGTCTTCTCTTGTTCTCCAATAAAACTTCAAGAAGATAATTTGAGCTTGAGGTTGACTTGAGTTTGTTTATGTCATTTTGTGCTTATATCATGCCTCTAGCAAGCTTCTTGGTTTGTAAGTTGGCAGCTACAAGTCAAGTTATTTTTCTGCTTATTTCTGAAACAAACTTCCAACAATATTTACTATACAATGAAATGTAACGTAGACAAAGATATAGAAAAATGAGATTCTTCTTTAATTATCAAGTTATTCCACAAGGAAAGAGCCGAGACTATATATATGGATTTGTAAGGCATACGATTGTGACTCGTTTTGGTTGCTTAGATTGCTCATTACTGATACCGCCAGAAGAAAACTGAGATTTCAATTTCAAGCAGCTCCAAAATACATGGAGTTCACACGCAATTCGAGTTTCCATCTTGATGAGGAGTATTACACAGTGTATATGGTTGGTATATGGTTAAGTAGTTGATTTGATTTACAGTTGTATTTAACAAACTTTTGTCCTTTTATACTGGTGAACATTTATTCCACAATCTATGTCTCTCAATTTTGATCCCAGTGAGAGAATATGAAAAAATCTATGAAAGACAAAAGGTAGATTGTAAGCAAGTTTGTCAGTCTAAAGAAAGGGAGGCTGAGCTTAAAAATCCCTTAAGAAAGTAAATAAGGTTAGCCTAAGATATTCTTAAACAGTCTTCTCTATGGGTTCAATGAATGGAGAATGAAGTCCTAAGACAAAAAACGTTATGTGGAAATAAGAATTTGAGTGTGGGGTTTGGACGTGGAAGAAACTTCTGAAATATATAGAAGTGTCAAGACAAGTCCAGGGCCGGCTCAATTGTGTCATGGGTCCTGGGGCAAAAAAAAAATTTTAATTTCCAAACTATTGTTTTTCTTTAAAAAATCTGATAGACATATGTTTTTTTTTCAAAATACCAGAAGTATTTTTAAAAATAAATCTATAGAAATAAAAAAAAATACTTTCATATAAAAAAAATTTGAGCCTTTTTCTTATTTTTAATAAAAAAATACATGTATTTTTTAAAAAAATCGAACCCTTATCTATTAAAAAATAGGGAGACAACGGATTAGGCCGGAGGCGGTCGCACCGCTCGCCCCCTATCTAAGCCCGGCCCAGGACAAGTCCACGGGGTTAAAAGAAACAATGGTGAACGTAAATCACTCTAGCATGACAACTAGTCGGACATAGGTAGACGTATCAATCTAAGGTGTGATTGAGGTTATATTGATATGATAATTAATTAGAGAAACAAAGGGGAGAAAGAACAAATATCAGACCTTTCAATTTTTTATTCTAACAAGAGTAAGTGGGAGACAAACAAGGAAGACAAACAGTATACATTCCGAAATCGGGAACCGCAAAAAAAATGATTGTCACGACAAACGATTCGCTTTCCAAGGAAAAAAAAATCAAATCCCTTGATTTACATTAATCAAATCTCCTAATTAATTTTATAAACTGGAATCTCAAACTGGGTTTTGAAACCAACGGTATCAAACACAACACCCAAGTCAGAATCAACATCCAACCTGAGACTCGGGGGGATATTGTTGGAACCGGATTTCACCCACCCCACCCCATTCAAGACCCATAATCCAGTCCAGTGACCCTAAAGCCTGGAAGAAGACAATAGGTCCACAAGGGTTATCAAGGTCTATCCGGAGCCTAGAGGATGGCCAATGCCGAGCAAAGATATTCAAACCAAAACGTAACTGAAGTCAAGGTATTAAAGATGATTATAAATGCACATGATACTCGCAGGAGATCAAAAGACCGTTACGATCCTCCTCGTCAACACCTATAAAGAGGAGACCACGAAGAAGGAGAGGGGGATCTAGAATTCTCTGATAGCATACATATAGTCTCAATACTCTTGTACTCCCTTGTTAATCGATACCCTTTAGACCTGTATTTTCTCGCATAATCAATAAAAAATATATTTTAAATACTTAATCTCTAATATATACATTTTTCTGGATTTTACTTCTTATACAAGTAACCAAAATTCTGTATTTTATTTTTGAGTGGTTTTTAGATCAATCAGTGTCAAACCCAAGTGTGTATTTTTCTCTGTTAAAATAGTATTTTTGAACAAATTTGAGAACAGTATTTCACTTGATTCGTAATATTTTTAGTGAAATCTAGAGTAACTTAAAAATATTTACCCTATATTAGCCATCCCATCATGAAGTAAACTGTGTTGCAAACAACAAGGCTAAAAGGCCTTTTAAGACGAGTTGCATGAGGCTCATATTATGTGTTTTGAACAAAAATGGTTTAGCCCAAAAATAAAAAATAAAAAATAAAAACACGAATCCGACGCCGTTTTGGACTCTGAGTTCTCGGTGACTGAGGGCTTCAGACTTTCTCCGCTGCAAGTTTCTTCTCCATCTTTTTGTTTGTTTGTTTGTTTGCTTCGAAAAATCGACAAGTTTCATCTCCAAGGCTTGTTACTGCACTTAAGGTGAGTAATTCTGATTTTACTTTAGTGATTGTTCTCTCTTTCTGGGTTTTAAGTAATTTTGAGAATTGATTTGCCTAAGATGACTCAGAGCATTCGACAACCTTAAACCTTTCTGTCAAATGTGAACAAGTTTATCAAAAAGACGAGAAAGAGATATTGTTCTCTTAAACCTAGCTTCCGTCGTTACGTTTAAGCTCTCCGTTGCAGTCAAAATCTCTCTAAGTTCGTGTCTTTAACTCTGTATCATGGCTGCAGATGGCTAGATGGGATCAAATCTTCTCCCTGCCCGTGCAAAATCCAACTTTGCCAGAGTTTTCTTCTGCGGATCTCGTTTGGTCCAAGGTTGAAGGTTACCGAGACAACATAGATAGATTAGCCCTCATCCCCTACACGAGGGTTGATGATTTTGTAAGAGGTGAATCCTCCAATAAAGATTGCCCTACCAGTTTCCATGTTGAAGCTAGACGACGCAAAGCCAAAGAGAAAACATACAAGGCCAAAGTTGATGGCATCTTGGAGTATATCCTGTAAGTTATTAGCTAGCACACTTACAATCAAGTGTAGAAACAAAAAAATAAATAACTTGGGTGTGTTTATTTGTGTGAGTAGGTATTGGTGTTCCTTTGGACCAGATGATAACCGGAAAGGCGGATCTGTACGGCCTTGTAGGAGCACATATGTTCCCAAGAAGAACAACGCAGGCCGGCCCAATTCCAAGCGTGGCTGCAGGTGTCACTTCATTGTCAAACGCTTGATTGCTGAACCAACGGTGGCTTTGATCATTTATAACCATGACAAGCATGTGGATGAGAAAGGGTTGCCTTGCCACGGTCCACAAGACAAAAAGGCGGCTGGCACGAGAGCCATGTTTGCTCCTTATATATCTGAAGATCTTAGGTTACGTGTCCTGTCTTTGCTCTATGTTGGTGTCTCTGTGGAGACCATAATGCAAAGGCATAACGAATCGGTGGAAAAACAAGGTGGTCCGAGTAATAGAGATGATTTGTTAACCCATAGATATGTTCGAAGACTTGAGAGGAGTATAAGACGTTCGACATATGAGCTGGATGAGGATGATGATGTTAGTGTCAGTATGTGGGTTGAGAGTCATCACAGCCATGTGTTTTTCTACCAAGGGTTCTCTGACGCAGAACCGTTTTCATTGGGTATTCAAACTGAGTGGCAGTTGCAGCAGATGATTCGGTTTGGGAACTGTAGACTTTTGGCTTCAGATTCAAGGTTTGGGACAAATAAACTCAAGGTCAGTTTCTTACTGTTTGCATCACTCGCTAAATGTGTCTGCTTCTATATATATATCTTATCAGTATATGTGCTGCGTTTATATTTTCAGTATCCTATCCATAGTCTTGTTGTGTTCGACTCCGAGAACAAGGCGATTCCAGTAGCTTGGATAATTGCACCGCGGGTTTCAAGTGGAGATGCGTATAGATGGATGAGAGCTCTTTGTAACCGAGTCCATGCCAAGGATCCCTTGTGGAAGGTGGCTGGGTTCGTAGTTGATGACCCTTTTGCTGACATAACAACGATCAGGTTGGTTGCTTTAAAGACCTTTAATAAAAACGTATTTTGAAGAGTTTACCACACCAAAGCTTTTGGCTTTGAATGCAGATAATTACTTAAGTACATAACCAAATATCGACATATTGAATGAAGCTGCCATTTGGTGTTTTCAATAGTGGAGCAATATTTAAACTGATTGACTTGGTCATACAACAATAGGTCTTGAATCCTTGGTTGGACTGGGTAGGTGCAGAACGCTTGACATGGTTAAATTTTAGGTTTCATCATCAGATACTGAACCATATTGTTCTCTTCGCGAATAAGAAAATTAATGAAAGCATAGATTTCAGACAAGGAACTATATTGTCATTAACCCTCAATATTATATTATCTCATGCTATGTTCCCAGGGATGTGTTTCAGTGTCCGGTCTTGTTTTCGTTTTGGCGTATTCGCCATGCATGGCATAAGAACATAATCAAGAGATGTCAAGACACAGAGACTCGTGTCGAGATTTCAAGACATCTGGGTCAGGCCGTCGATAAAGTCTGTAGAAAGCAAGGAACAGCCACATTGTTTGAAGGTTTAATGGAGCATTTTGGTAATAGTCCGGAGTTTGTAGAGTACTTCAGAGCTGTTTGGTCTCCTAGAATAGGTTATTTTTCGAATCTCTCTTTCTTTTTCTTTTTTTTGGCTTACACTTTACCTGCAAGGTTCTTAGACCCTACGGATCAAATGTTGTACATGTCAATGACATCAAGTCATCAAGTCATCTCAGTTATTGACTATTTCTTCCCAATCAATAATAGGAGCTTGGACAAGTGCTTTACAGACTCTTCCCTTGGCAAGCCAAGAGATATGTGCAGCGATGGAGCTTTACCACTATCAGATGAAGTGCAGGCTATTGAATGAGAGAGACTCTGAAGCTTATCAACGTACTGATTGGTTGGTCGATAAGTTAGGAACGAAAGTGCATTCTTACTTCTGGCTAGATGAATATTCTGGAAAAGATGATTTTGCTAGGTACTGGAGAGAGGAATGGGTGAGCGGTTTGACTTCTTTCCGGAAAGCATCGAGTATACCAGATTCTCATGTTGTTATCTCTGGTATGTCTGCAAAAGTAACAGATAAATGTGATGTCAACGAAGTTCATGTTGTGTGGAGTCCAAGTTCCCATTTTGGGGTTTGCAGTTGCAGCTGGGCACAAAAGGGTTACATATGTCAGCACATGATCAAACTTGCACAAGTCTGTCGTGGAAACCGTACTGCTAAAGAATCTGCTAGCCTTCTTCAGTATTATCAGGCCTTGGTTGATCTGCTTCACTTACCACCTGGCGACTCCTTGTTTCGTGATTACGCAGCTTCTTTAGCCGTCTCTGTGGAAAAGCAAATCAATGCGCTTGGCGATCTGCCAAATAGCGATGCTAGTGAAGGGACTGTGCAGAAAGAAGTTGCTGGCGAAGTAGCTACTGATTTGGATGGAGAGTTGAGTAAAATGCCAATGAGTAGGGATAAATGTAGAGCCTGCTCCGAAAATGCAGAAGATGCTATTTCCGGTTCTGAAATGGAAATGGATCATTCACTATGTTCAACCAAAGCTGGTGCAGAAGATGTTGCCTCTACCGTGCAGAACGAGACAGACATCGCGACAGAGAATCATGAAAGAGGTGCAAAAAGGTTGAAATTTTGCAGCACCCGAGCAAGGGAGTATGTCGATGAATGATGGTAGCCGAGCGGAGATTGTAGCCAGAGTTTCCATAAATTGACTGACCATTCTAATGTTGACCATACACAAACTGTGAAGCAACATATGCTGAGACTCGGGAAACTTTATTAGCTATGATGATGTGGCTCCCACAAAGAGGAAACTGAAAGAAAGGTAGACATTGCATCTAACAGCTCTGTAGTAATCTGGTTACTTTTTTATACTGTCAATCAATCCGTTCCAGATTTTTTCTAGATTCGGTGAATAAATTATGAAGCCACCAATGAGAGCCTTTTCTGTGCCATAGATGAGAACTATGGAAATTTAAATTGGACAAGATGGACGATTTATTTTCCACGATAATTATCATATAGCATATCTCCATCAAACTATGATCTCGTGCTAGATCCCCATAAATAGAAAGTTGTAAACTTATTAACTAAACAAATTTAAAATCAACTAAATCAAACAAAAACCCAAATTATATATATATATATATATATAATACTCCTTTAGTTTCATTTTATTTGTCTTTTTAGGTTTGTGCATACGGATTAAGAAAATATTTAATTTTACATATTTTTAATATAAAAATATCATTACCTATAAACCTAACCATATTTCAATCAATAGAAAAATTAATAAAGTATTAATGTTAATAAATTTTTCCTTGAAACTTTAAAATGACAATTATTTTGTGACAAATATTTTTCTCTAGAAGGACAACTAATTTAAAATGGAAAGAGTATTTTTATTCTTCAACAGCCATCTTAAACCAAACAAAAATATTTGTCGTCATTATCATTAATCATCAAAAGTCAGACGAAGCTTACCAACACAAGCAACAACTTCAATTTCAACACATTCAAAGTCTCTGCCTTTTACTGCTTTTGCTCACACCAGAAATTTGAAATAGAGATGATAGTCATGAGGAGAAGGAGTCTGATATCCGAAACGGTTGGCTTAAAATCATGGGAGAAGATCAGTTTCCCGCCATGGCAAGGGTTAATGGTGTTGGTGAAGAAGGAGAAGAAAGGTCTGTGAAGAAAAAGATAAATTTTTCTTTTTACAAAATGGGGGTTTTGTTTGGTTAAGTTGGTTTAAAATGTCTGCCAATTATAACAATCGGCTATGGGAAAATAAATTTCGAACTATCAATTTAGGGAGAAATAAGTTTACAACTTTCAATTCATGAAAATCTAGCACGAGGTCATAGTTCAGTGGAGATCTGATGCTACATGATAGTTATTCAGGAGAAATAGATAGTGGATTTAATTGGATAATTATGATTTTATCATTGAAATTTGCACCCTTTATGCAAGAAAAACTAAAGAAGAGTACAACTAGGTATGTGGTAGTCCAACAGTTGTGCATTTTGAATATACTAGTTGTACCTCTATTTTTACACCTGCTCACCTACTCAATAGTAATCTGACATGCAGAGTTATTGTATCAGCAAGTCATCGGTTTAATCATTTTTCGAAATAGTCACCATTTGGTGTCCATTAGTACGAAAAGATAACTCAATCTTGAATCCCAAAAAGAAGAATCTTTTCGTTTGTATCTCAATTCTTCTTTTAACCGTTATCAGACCTGCCAGGGCAGCATGCTTCTTGCTACTATTCCCGTTCGACCTCGATAAGAAACAATGAGTTGGAGTATGCATTGATAACACTAATTGGACGATATCTATAGAATATATATGGAAACATATAGTTAAGGGTTATAATGTAATTAGTCTTTCTCAATACCCTAGTACTACTCGATTGTATATATTGATGTACATGGTTTACCTAATGAATTAAGTTCTACAATCTATATGGTATCAGAGCCACTATCTCTAAATCTCAAAAAATTAAATAAATAAATAAAATTATGTGCCGTTCTTGAAACTTTTCAAACATGTCTTCTTCTCAAAACAACTCCCATGTATCAACACATGAAGCGGTGGTTATCAACAACAAAACACTCCTAAACGTCAAAATGACAAACGCTGCAAAACTCACGAGTATCAATCACCTAATGTGGAGCAGGCAGGTCCATGCTCTGTTTGATGCGTACGACTTAGCTGGCTACCTCGATGGATCCTCCCCAATCCCGCCTCCAACGATCACAACAGAGGGTGTCGAAACCATGAATTCCGACTACTCTCATTGGAAGCGACAAGACAAGTTTGTCTTCAGTGCTCTCTTGGGAGCGATCTCACCAACAATCCAACCATTGCTCTCCCGGGCCACCACAGAATATCAGATCTGGGAGACTCTCGAGTCTACTTATGCTAAACCAACAAGAGGCCACATCAAACAACTAAGGCAACAAATCAAAGAATGGAAGAAGGGAAACAAGACAATTGATGACTATATGCAAGGATTCATCACTCGATTTGACCACCTGGCCATACTTGGCAAAGCATATGATCTGGAAGATCAAGTTGAGTTCATCATTCACGGACTCCCAGAAGAGTACAAGAATGTTGCAGATCATATTGAGAGTAAAGACATAACACCATCTCTCATAGAGATCCATGAGAGGTTAATCAATCAAGAGGCTAAATTCCAATCCGCAAATCTGCAACCGGCTTCAGCAATCATTCCTGTCTCAGCGAATGTTGCTTCTCACCGTGGCAACAACAACACAGCTCAGCGTGGCACTTCCAGCAACAGGCAATACTCAAACCGCAACAACCAGAGGAACAACGACTGGCAATATCCAAACAACAACAACAGAGTCGACACATATCAACCACGCCCTTACCTTGAGAGATGCCAGCTTTGTGGAGTGCAAGGCCACAGTGCACGGCGTTGCAACCAACTCAACAACGCAAGCCGAAGCAGCAGCAACAACTCTGTTACTGGTCAACAATCCCCTTTCACACCATGGTAGCCTCGAGCTAATGTAGCTATGGCGCCTCAGTACACGGCGAACAACTGGCTTCTGGATAGCGGAGCCACTCATCACATCACAAGTGATCTGGCTAATCCCTCTCTTCATCAGCCATATGCCGGCAACGAGGAGGTTCTCATTGGCGATGGCTCTGGTCTCGCGATCTCGCACACTGGTTCTGCCTTACTACCCTCTCAACATCGTCCTTTATCCTTAAATAATATCCTCTGTGTTCCCAACATACATAAGAATCTTATCTCAGTCTATCGCCTTTGTAATTCTAACCAAGTTTCTGTTGAATTTTTCCCGGCTCATTTCCAGGTGAAGGATCTCAGCTCGGGGGTTCTATTACTCCAAGGACGGACTAAAGATGAGCTATATAAGTGGCCAGTGACTCCTTCCAACATCCATTCTCTTCTAGCTTCAACCTCACCAAAAACCAGCTCACATAAATGGCACTCTCGCTTAGGCCATCCTTCTTTCTCTGTTTTACAATCTGTTGCTTCCCAGTTCGCTTTACCTATGTCTTCTTCTTCTTCTAAACATTTGTCTTGCACCCATTGTCTTATCAATAAAAGCCTTAAATTGCCATTTTCTCAATCCTCCACAACCTCTTCTCTCCCCTTACAATATGTCTTTTCTCCTATAACCTCTGTTGAAAACCATAAATATTACCTTGTTTTGGTTGATCATTATACAAGGTATACATGGCTCTACCCTCTCTCAAAGAAATCCCAGGTCCGTGATGTCTTCATTGCGTACAAGGCGCTCGCGGAGAAACAATTTCAGACTCCACTCACAACACTTTACTCGGATAACGGTGGCGAGTTCATTTCCCTGCGATCCTACTTGACAGAACATGGCATTGCTCACCTCACTACACCACCGCATACGCCTGAGCACAACTGTCTTTCCGAAAGGAAACACAGACACGTGGTAGAAACAGGCATGACGCTAATGTCTCAAGCTGGTGTACCGAAAACGTATTGGCCCTATGCCTTCGCTGCAGCAGTATATCTGATCAATCGTCTTCCCACTCCAATCCTATCAATAGACTCTCCCTTCCAGAAGCTTTTCCACAAGAAGCCGAACTACAACAACCTCAAAGTCTTTGGTTGTATGTGCTTCCCGTGGCTGCGACCATACAATACTCACAAGCTCCAAGACAAGTCGAAACCATGTGTATTCCTAGGCTACTCGATGACACAAAGCGCGTACCTGTGTCTGGATGTCGATGCTGGACGCCTCTATGTATCGCGTCACATCCAATTTGATGAAGATCAATTCCCGTTCAAAACCAAAATTCCGTCTCAAAAATCTCAAACACTAACCCCTGAAATTCCATGGATGCCGCAGGTCACTCGTGTTCCTTGTCAAGCTCCGTCCTCGGCTCCAATGGTGCCTCCAAGTCCGGGTCCTTCTACCTCATCTCCGACGACTACGCTGGGAATTGTTCAACCGATTCTCCAACCCTACCAAAACTCAGGTTCTATTATTCTTAACTCTATTTTAAATTCTTCACTACCAGGCCCAAGCCCAACAGCCACTATACCTCAACCTATCCCAATACCTACTGGCCCAACAAATCAAACCAGCCCAAAGCCATCAACCCAAACAAATCAACAACTCGAATCACCCAGACCGTCCTCACCGTCTCCGCCGTCGATACCGATACCAGAATCTGCAACTACACAACCACCAATTCCCCAGAACCCACCAAGAATGACAACCAAGTTACAAAATAATATTACTAAGCCAAATAAAAAGTATTCTCTCAACATTCGAACCCGACAAACCAACACAATCCCAACTACCATTAACCAGGCGCTGCGAGATCCGAAATGGAGAAATTCTTGTACTGAGGAGTTCAATTCTCAAATCAAAAATCGTACATGGGATTTGGTGCCACCATCACCACATCAAAATATTCTCGGCTGTAGATGGATTTTTACAACTAAAATGCTTCCTGATGGTACTATTGACAGGAACAAATCGCGACTAGTGGCTCGTGGTAATAGCCAACAATATGGTGTCGATTTTGGAGATATGTTTGGTCCCGTCATCAAAGCTACGACTGTTCGTACTGTTCTTGGCGTTGCAGAACGCAAATCATGGACTTTGCGGCAATTGGATGTAAATCATGTGTTCCTTCAATCTCGATTGACTGATGAGGTATATATGGCTCAGCCCCCAGGTTTTGTTGACAATGATCGTCCGGACTATGTTTGTCGCCTCAACAAAGCTATCTACGGTTTAAAACAATCACCGCGTGCCTGGTACCATGAGCTCAAGACATATCTCCTATCTGCTGGTTTCCAAAACTCAATAGCCGATACTTCTCTGTTTGTTCTTCGGAAGAATGGTGACATTGTCTATCTTCTGGTCTACGTAGACGATATTATAGTTACTGGTAGTAACAATAGTCTCATCAACGTCATCATTGCCTCGCTTGCCACGCGATTCTCCATCAAGGACCTGGGTGACCTACAGTATTTTCTCGGCATTAAAGTGACAAGAAATTCTCACGGTCTTCACTTGATGTAGAGTAAATACATCAGCGACTTGCTCAACAAGGTAAACATGCCGAACACTAAGGCTGTCTCTACTCCGTTAAACCCTGCAGAGAAACTATCACTGAATCTCGGCAAGCCAATGTCTATCCCTCGCAGTATCGAACCGTTGTTGGAAGCCTTCAGTATCTATCATTCACTAGGCCTGGCATAGCGTATGCTGTCAACAAGCTCTCTCAACATATGCATTCTCCTACAGATGCACATTGGACTGCAACAAAACGTGTCTTACGTTATCTAGCTGGTACGATGTCACATGGCATTCTCTTGCGCAAGAACAATCCTCTATCACTTCACGCATACTCAGATGCTGACTGGGCCGGGGACAGAGATGATTTCGTCTGAACAAATGCCTATGTAGTTTATCTCGGTGGTCATCCAATCTCTTGGTCGTCGGAGAAACAAAAAGGAGTATCAAGATCATCAACGGAAGCCGAATACCGGTCAGTGGCAAACACAGCAGCGGAGCTTCGCTGGATCTGTTCCTTACTAACAGAACTCGGCATCACATTACCATCAGCTCCGGTTATCTATTTTGACAATATTGGGGCCACCTATCTTTGCGCCAATCCAGTCTTCCATTCTCGGATGAAGCATATAGCTTTGGATTATCACTTCATTCGGGAACAGATACAATCAGGTCAGCTTCGTGTTACACACATTTCTACAAGGGACCAACTCGCTGATGCACTTACAAAGCCACTCACACGAACACCATTTCAGCAGAACTGTCACAAGATTGGAGTGGACAAAGTCCCTCCATCTTGAGGGGGAATATAGAATATATATGGAAACATATACTTAAGGGTTATAATGTAATTAGTCTTTCTCAATACCCTAGTACTACTCGATTGTATATATTGATGTACATGGCTTACCTAATGAATTAAGTTCTACGACCTATAATAACTGTGTTATAATATTGCAACCATCCCTTGCGTAAAATGTGTCAATGTCAAAAGAACCACACATTATTCTATCATTTACCGGAATAACAATGCACATTTATATTCTCTATACAATCCACACCCAACTTTAATAAATTAAAATTCAGTTTCCCCAATCTGCATAATCACTTAATTTTTGGGTCCAAAATAAGCTGTTCTTCTGGAGCAAAAAAAGCTACCTCAGATGCGAACCAAACGGAAGTTTTGTGGGTGTTCTTAAGAGGTTCTGGTGCGGTGACAAAATTGTCTCTAAGATCTCTAAGTCCGACAACAATCCCCATCACCGGTACTATCGATGTCATTATGCCCAACTTAAGAAGGTATAGTTTGTTGAAGCAACCTCGTGAATCGTATATCTCAGCTTTGATTTCAGATCTAGGGTTTAGATGTAATGTCCTTTATTAAAGATCAATTACTGTTTCCTGTAGCTAGCAAAAGAAAATGGACGAAGCGTTCGAAGATAAACTAGGGAATTTGGGGTCCAAAGTAACTAGTCTGGCAAAAGAGGTGAGACAAACTATTGTGTGTCAGACAGTTGAAGTATGCCTTCTAGAGAGGGTTGACACTGAGATATTCAAAGCGAAGGCATGTGTCTACAAAATTACCTTGGTTTCAATTATCTTGTCTCTGGTCTTCGTAGGAATTCTCAAGTACTTTAAAGTTTAAGAGTGCATTGCTCTTATTCAGTCATTTCTTGAACGTCTAACATTTGGGTTAGTTAACATGTATTAATATAAGTTTCGAATATCCATTGCGACCTATGTTTCTTTTGTGGTCTTGGATGTTTAATCTGGATTCTTGCCCCACTATTAGGATGTTGTATGTATAGGCGAAACTAAAACACATCCAGTTAATGCTTGCAATATCCACATGGTGTACCATCCGGATTTTGTTATATATATATCCAAAAGGACAACAAGATTGATGTACCATGGAACAAACTCAAGGCTCATCAGATCGATCTCAAATCCCTACCCACATGGCCCAAGTACGCGTTTCTAGGACCCAATTCCACAAATCCTATGATTGTGGACTCTAAACTGAATAATGCAGAGATTGTCTTGGTTTTATTGTGAACTTAGAAATTATTGTAAGGTTCTAGGATATTCACTAGATGACATTCATGGCATATAACCTGATTTTTTCATGCACAAAATACATCTAGAAGAAGAATCGATGACTTTTATAGAATATCAGGAGGGGTTAAACCCAAATCTAAAAGATATTGTAAAGAAAGAGATAATGAACCTTTTAAAGGATGGTGTAATCTATGAAATCGCTGTAGCAAATGTGTTATTCCCGTTCATGTAGCTTTTAAGAAAGGTGGAATCATTGTGATAACAAATGATAGGACTGAACTGATACCTTCTAGGACTGTCACTGGCCATCACTAGACTAAATGCTGCAATTCTCAAAGAACATTTTCCACTTCCATTCATTGATCAAATGCTTGAGAGATTAGCTAACCATCTTTACCAATGTTTTCTACATGGTTATTCAGGTTTCTTTCAGATTTCCATCCATCCATATGATTAGAAGAAGACGGGGAAGTGCCATGTGGCACCATCTAGGCCATTGGTTTTTGTTGACTTTTCTTGACCTCTTTTCACCTCAGTTGACTTCTATCCTTAAACCATAAATTTTCTCAATCACTCCTTTGAATCTATTGTACACGATTACCTATGTCCATTTGGCTATTGTCTCAAACGATTAGCCTATTTTCTACCATCGACCGAAACCGGTTTTTTCCAAACCATCTAGTTTTTCCCTGAAAAAATTCCATATTATGTCTCCAAATACCTTAGGAAATTTTCCTAGGTTTATTCCTAAATTCATGGGTTCATACTGGTCCTCTTTGTCCTTCGACCCTCTCCAAAACCTCTTACGACCATCTCAAATCTTGGCTCGAACCAACTGAATTCTAACTTGGCCAAAAGTTTTCTTTTGATCCATATTGATGATAGATTGTGGCTTGCTTGTTTTAACAACTTTAAAAATCCTTCATGCTCAACCTCGATATAACTATTTCTCATCTTTGGGTCTTCTCCTTGACCAATTTGTTTTCTGCTTGACCAATCTTCAATCTTCGTTGACCAAACCTTTATTCATGTTTTGTAATATCATGTTACTCCAAGATTTGGTCATTCCCAAATCGTTGACTTCCTATTTAAGACAATGAGTATTACATTCTCCCCTCCTTAAAATGAATTCGTCCTGAATTCACGACGTAGACACGCTTCTGCTTTGCAACTTTGACTTCTCATCCTTAATCTGACTTCCATTCGGTGCAACCACATATTAACCGCTTCAGCACCTCCCACGCTACTCAAACTCCAACTCTTCATGCATCCATAACATCCTTCATCATTTCTTCCTTCTTTGCTCTGATTCTCGCTCAGCAAATGGATTCAATCATTGATCTTCTCTTTATTTATCATAGCTTCCTCCTTGCCCTCTTTACAATATTTCTTCAAAACTTCTCATCACTTTCCTTCCCAAAGCTTCACTTCAATACTTTCTCAACTGGACTTTATCTTCACAACTTCTCTTGTGAATCCTCCTTAGCAATCTTTTTTTTTACTCCATTCAATCTTTCTCAATCTTTTCTTCATACACCCATCTCTTATCACTACCATTTTTCCATCGCTTTTCTCAAATCTTCATATGATCAAAATCCATGCCTTCTTCTTATGATCTTGATATACCATGATTCTTACCACCTTTTAGTCCATGGTATAAGGCCTTTATCGAGTCTATATCAGTTTGAGGTCTATTTTAGAGTATTTTCAGGTTCAGGTGTGTTTTGGAGAACTTTGGAGATTCTAGAGCTTTTTGAGGTGTATTACTGCACAAACGTATCAGGAGGTTAGCTATGGATGTAAGCCTTCCCACGGTGAGATTGACCTCATATTTTAGGACAAGATAGATATTTAAGTTAGATTTCCAATGCCACCAGTTTGGGGTCCATATAACGGTTAGATCTAAAGTTATGATTGTTTCACTAAAGAAGGTCTGCATGACTCGCAAGAGGAAGTTGCCGAAGATATGAAGAAGGGTCGATCAACACTAATACCTTGGTGTCGCGAAAAAATGATGGGAGACCATGGGCAGAGTCTATTTCATGACTGACGTGGCCCAGAGGTCACCACAAAGTTCAGAATTTCCCATGGCCGACTTGATACCTAGTTTTTATAATTTTAGAAGCCATTGTTACTTGTTAGCGGCTATGCTTTATTCTATTGTTTTATTTTAGGTCGTTGTAGTATAGTGATTGTCGAACCAGTTCTGAGGGATATCAAAGCACTGAGAATGCAAGTACTCACTTAATCTAAGTGCAACCAATGATTTAGATGGGTTTTAAACTACTACTAATACTAGAAAGCAATAACAAAATGATACTTTCTTGACTAAGGGAAAAGAGAACTCATGGGCATAGGGATTAAAACTTGGGTGATCAAGTATCGAACTAAGGATGGCAAATGATCAATCAAACTATCAACCTTAAGCCTAGACACAATTCTAAGCAAGCTCTATGTCTAGATAAATGCTCATTTGCTAACATATCTCAAACATCAAATGTCTTTGGTTGAATAATATGAAAGCAATCATTACTAAGAAGTCTATTAGCTATCTTAGCACCTTTAACAACAAATGTCTTTGGCAAAGTATACTAAAAGCCTAGGAGAGTTGTCTCAGGCATTTCATCAAACACCTTTCGGGTGGGAAATGCCTATTGATCAACTTTTGAGTGGCCAACTCAGAAGATGCATTAGGAATACTCTACTAGCAAGGAACAAGAATGATCTACACTAAAACATCCTAGAACTAACCTAATCACCCTTAATCTCCCTAACCCATGAATTCAAAAGGTTATTACTCACTAATCTCCATGATTCCTCTTAAACCCATATTGGATTTCAGATTAATCATGTACAGAAATAGATAAGAAATCAACAATAACACAAGAACATAACAATCAAAATCCAAGAGATAAACTTCTCAAGAGAGTT
>NC_027751.1:33431656-33433671 GCF_000695525.1 Brassica oleracea var. oleracea
GAGCGACCTCCGCTCGTCGCTCCGAGTAGTCGCTCCATGCTTCGGGAGCGACCTCGCTGTGTCGCTGCGAGAGGTCGCTTCGGACTCGTTCTCGCATCTCCGGGTGATCAAAACGCGAGCGACTCTTCCCTGTCGCTCTGGTAAGGTCGCTCTGATAGGGAGATCAGAGCGACTTGACGGTGTCGCTCCGGACTGGTCGCTCCAGTAAGGTGCTCGCCCAATGATCACTTTAAACACTTCTTTTGGACTCCAATTGCACCCAAATGTCTCCAAGAACTCCATGTGGTACTCCAAGACCTGATAAGGACTCATGTATGCAAAATGCAACCTAAAAATGGCTAAATCCTAATCTATATGATCAAAATGCACATGGGTGAATGGATAAAACATTAGAAATATGCAAGATATCAGTTTTCTCTTAGGTTAGGAGAGAAGGGAGAAACTCCTTTGACTTTTGTTTTATATATGATTTCTATTCTTTCTTTGATTATGTCTTCTTTAATCATGTCTGAGTAGATCACCTGTTATGTTTAGGGATTTCTAGGGTTTTAATGAACTTGTGATTTTTATAATTCGTAGGGTGATTTATTGCATCCATCACAGGTTTGTTCTTATTGCTTGTTTCTAGAGTAATTAACTAGAAACCTGATCATGGATAGTTAGGCGCATGCGAGAGCTGGTCAATTACCTTAACTGAATCCTGCTGAGCTAAGTTGTTAGGCGCAGTGACAGGCTAGTTTAGTTAACCTAATTAACCTATCGAACTGAACATTAATGATTGTTTAAAAGAGGTATCGATCGACACTCCATAAGTGTATTGAAGTTCCGTATTTATATGTGAGAGTATGAATATAGATTTAAGCTTGTAGACTCACAGCGAGAGCTGGATATCTTACTATTGCATTCGAGTTCTAGGATTAAACCCTTAGCATCTATAGATTTAAGTTCTGATAACCTGAATGAAACCATAAGTCTAGCATCCTATCCCATCCGTTACAACTCTTTTATTTACTTTCTTGTTATTTATTGTTTTATATATTTTGACCTAGGATAATATGAAATCCAAGTCTATTGTTAGAATAGCGAGTCTCTGTGGATTATATTCCTAAGTACTGCAATTGATCTCTTATTTGAGAGAGTTGCTATAGGGTAATTTGAGCACATCAAATTTGGCGCCATTGTCGGAGACCCTGATTACCATTAGACTAGGTGTAGGATTTTGTCTAGGTTTTTATTTTCTAGTTGACTAATAATTTTTTTTTTCTCTTTCTTTAGTTTCAGGTACATACATCTCAGTACCATGAACAACAATGAAAAGAGGCTTTTTGGGTTCCTACTGCTTTACGTGCGTTCCATAAAATCTATGAGGTTAGTGTCGATCGACACCATCCTAGCAGCGATCGACACCGCAGAAAAACAAGGATCAAGCGACACTTATCCAGTGTCGATCGACACCGCTCGTGGATAAACAATGAAAGTCGAGTTGCTCATACTTGATGTTGATAAGAATGGGATCTTACCAGACGAAGAAGGTCGCGCTCGCAATAGTGTGCAAGACAACTAATTTATACACATGAGGCTGTAATCTCTGATGTGATTGTTGTTGCTGAGGAGGATGACTTTGAGCTGCACCCCGACTGGAACAATTGGTTAGGTCAGTCAAGGTCTTCCTCACAAAGATCCTAGAAACCACATCAAATTTTTTTATGGATGAAATCATGAATACTGAGACGTGTGAACACTCTGAAGACTACATACTCTTCAAGTTGGCTCAATCAATTGCAGCCAGGGTCTCTAACCTACTGGGAGGACGTTGAAAGAGCCTTCCTTTATGAATTTCTTGATGATTCTGAAGTAAGTCGAGAAATGGAGATTAATGATAAGTGAGACAGGCTCGTTGAAGGCTGACAGAAGAAGAGAGACGAACTGAACCCAAGACATCTGGCCGACCATATTATGGCAAGGTTATTGATGTGTTGTGATTTTGTATAGTTTTAGCTTTGTTATTTCATATA
>NC_027751.1:33433771-33437843 GCF_000695525.1 Brassica oleracea var. oleracea
TTCTTAACGCCATTAACCTCGATGCACTTTACCGCAGAAAAAAAAACGTTCCGAAAATCATGTGGGCCCCACGGCCTTACACTTGGATTGGCCGAGACAAATGATATATGGAAACGCGAGTGATGTTCTAATGGGTGCGATCATAAAGGCACTAATGCACCGGATCCCATCAGAACTCTGCAATTAAGCTTGCTTGGGCGAGAGTAGTACTAGGATGGGTGACCTCCCGGGAAGTGCTCGTGTTGCACCCCTTTTTTATTTTTTTTTATTTTTTTTTCGGCCTAAAACAAGTCTAAACTTGGAAACCTCATAACTTTTGAACCGTGAGAAACTACGTCGCCCATAGCACCATTTCGGAAAGGCCCAGAAACCATAAAGGGTGGTGAATAGGCTTGGCAATTTTTCGGACCCAAATTCAACCGTTTTTATCCTCAAACGGGCTGCAGAAAGTTAAGGGACGTATAATAGGATCTCAATCGAATTTTCAGGTTGTTTTTGATGCTTTCTTAACGCCATTAACCTCGATGCACTATTCCGCTGGAAAAAAAAACAGTCAGAAAATCATTTGCGCCCCACGGCCTTACACTTGGATTGGCCGAAACAAATGATATATGGAAACGGGAGTGCTGTACTAACGGGTGCGATCATACCAGCACTAATGCACCGGATCCCATCAGAACTCCGCGGTTAAGCGTGCTTGGGTGAGAGTAGTACTAGGATGGATGACCTCCCAGGAAGTCCTCGTGTTACACCCCTTTTTATTTTATTTTTCGGCGTAAAACGAGTCAAAACTTGGAAACCTCATAACTTTTGAACCGTGAGGAACTACGTCGCCCATAGCACCATTTCGGAAAGGCCCAGAAATCATAAAGGGCGGTGAATAGGCGTGGAAATTTTTCGGGCCTAAATTCAGCCGTTTTGACCCTCAAACGGGCTGCAGAAAGTTAAGGGACGCAAAAAAGGATCCCAATCGGATTTTCAGGTTGTTTTTGATGCTTTCTTAACGCCATTAACCTCGATGCACTATTCCGCTGAAAAACAAAATCAGAAAATCATGTGGGCCCCACGGCCTTACACATGGACTGGCCGAAACAAATGATATATGGAAACACGAGTGATGTACTAACGGGTGCGATCATACCAGCACTAATGCACCGGATCCCATCAAAACTCCGCAGTTAAGCGTGCTTGGGCGAGAGTAGTACTAGGATGGGTGACCTCCCGGGAAGTCCTCGTGTTGCACCCCTTTTTATTATTATTTTTATTTTATTTTCGGCCTAACACGAGTCTAAAGTTGGAAACCTCATAACTTTTGAACCGTGATGAACTACGTCGCCCATAGCACCATTTCGGAAAGGCCCAGAAACCATAAAGGGCGGTGAATAGGGGTGGCAATTTTTCGGGCCCAAATTCAGCCGTTTTGACCCTCAAACGGGCTGCAGAAAGTTAAGGGACGCAAAAAAGGATCCACAATCGGATTTTCAGGTTGTTTTGATGCTTTCTTAACGCCATTAATCTCGATGAACTATTCCGCTGAAAATCAAAATCAGAAAATCATGTGGGCCCCATGGCCTTACACATGGATTGGCCGAAACAAATGATATATGGAAACGCGAGTGATGTACTAACGGGTGCGATCATACTAGCACTAATGCACCGGATCCCATCAGAACTCCGCAGTTAAGCGTGCTTGGGCGAGAGTAGTACTAGGATGGGTGACCTCCCGGGAAGTCCTCGTGTTGCACCCCTTTTTATTTTTTTTATTTTATTTTTCTGCCTAAAACGAGTCTATACTTGGAAACCTCATAACTTTTGAACCGTGAGGAACTACGTCGCCCATAGCACCATTTCGGAAAGGCCCAGAAATCATAAACGGCAGTGAATAGGCGTAGCAATTTTTCGGGCCCAAATTCAGCCGTTTTGATCCTGAAACAGGCTGCAGAAAGGTAAGGGACTTAAAAAAGGATCTCGATCGAATTTTCAGGTTGTTTTTTATGCTTTCTTAACGCCATTAACCTCGATGCACTATTCCGCTGGAAAAAAAAACTGTCTGAAAATCATTTGGGCCCCACGGCCTTACACTTGGATTGGCTGAGACAAATGATATATGGAAACGCGAGTGATGAACTAACGGGTGCGATCATACCAGCACTAATGCACCAGATCCTATCAGAACTCCGCAGTTAAGCTTGCTTGGGCAATAGTAGTACTAGGATGGGTGACTTCCCGGGAAGTCCTCGTGTTGCACCCCTTTTTATTTTATTTTTCGGCCTAAAACGAGTCTAAACTTGGAAACCCCATAACTTTTGAACCGTGAGGAACTACGTCGCCCATAGCACCATTTCGGAAAGGCGCTGAAACCATAAAAGGCGGTGAATAGGCGTGGCAATTTTTCGGATCCTCAAACGGGCTGCAGAAAGGTAAGGGACTTAAAAAAGGATCCCAATCGGATTTTCAGGTTGTTTTTTATGCTTTCTTAACGCCATTAACCTCGATGCACTATTCCGCAGGAAATAAAACAGTCAGAAAATCATGTGGGCCCCACAGCCTTACACTTGAATTGGCCGAGACCAATGATATATGGAAACGCGAGTGATGTACTAACGGGCGCGATCATACCAGCACTAATGCACCGGATCCTATCAGAACTCCGCAGTTAAGCTTGCTTGGGCAAAGCGTGCTTGGGCGAGAGTAGTACTAGGATGGGTGACCTCCCGGGAAGTCCTCGTGTTGCACCCCTTTTTATTATTATTTTTATTTTATTTTTCGGCCTAACACGAGTCTAAAGTTGGAAACCTCATAACTTTTGAACCGTGAGGAACTACGTCGCCCATAGCACCATTTCGGAAAGGCGCAGAAACCATAAAGGGCGGTGAATAGACGTTGCAATTTTTTCGGGCCTAAATTCATCCGTTTTGACCGTCAAACGGGCTGTAGAAAGGTAAGGGATTTAAAAAAGGATCCCAATCGGATTTTCAGGTTGTTTTGATACTTTCTTAACGCCGTTAACCTCGATGCACTATTCCGCTGAAAAACAAAATCAAAAAAAACAGTCAGAAAATCATGTGGACCCCACGGCCTTACACTTGGATTGGCCGAAACAAATGATATATGGAAACGCGAGTGATGTACTAACGGGTGCGATCATACCAGCACTAATGCACCGGATCCCATCAGAACTCCGGAGTTAGCGTGCTTGGGCGAGAGTAGTACTAGGATGAGTGACCTCCCGGGAAGTCCTCCTTTTGCACCCCTTTTTATTTTTTTTTTATTTTTTTTTTCGGCCTAAAATGAGTCTAAACTTGGAAACCTCATAACTTTTGAACCGTGAGGAACTACGTCGCCCATAGCACCATTTCGGAAAGGTCCAGAAATCATAAAGGGCGGTGAATAGGCATAGCAATTTTTCGGGCCCAAATTCAGCCGTTTTGACCCTCAAACGGGCTGAAGAAAGGTAATGGGCTTAAAAAAGGATCACAGTCGGATTTTCAGGTTGTTTTTGATGCTTTCTTAACGCCATTAACCTCGATGCACTATTCCGCAGGAAAAAAACAGTCAGAAAATCATGTGGGCCCCACAGCCTTACACTTGAATTGGCCGAGACCAATGATATATGGAAACGCGAGTGATGTACTAATGGGTGCGATCATACGAGTACTAATGCACCGGATCCCATCAGAACTCTGCAATTAAGCTTGCTTGGGCGAGAGTAGTACTAGGATGGGTGACCTCCCGGGAAGTTCTCGTGTTGCACACCTTTTTTTTTTTTTTCGGGCTAAAACGATTCTAAACTTGGAAACCTCATAACTTTTGAACCGTGAGGAACTACGTCGCCCATAGCACCAATTCGGAAAGGCCCAGAAACTATAAAGCGCGGTGAATAGGCGTGGCAATTTTTCCTCACCAAATTCAGCTGTTTTGACGCTCAAACGGGCTGCAGAAAGGTAAGGGACGTAATACTAGGATGGGTGACCTCCCGGGAAGTTCTCGTGTTGCACACCTTTTTTTTTTTTTTCGGGCTAAAACGATTCTAAACTTGGAAACCTCATAACTTTTGAACCGTGAGGAACTA
>NC_027751.1:33437890-33438986 GCF_000695525.1 Brassica oleracea var. oleracea
GTGTTGCACCCTTTTTTATTATTATTTTTATTTTATTTTTCGGCCTAACACGAGTCTAAAGTTGGAAACCTCATAACTTTTGAACCGTGAGGAACTACGTCGCCCATAGCACCATTTCGGAAAGGCCTAGAAGCCATAAAGGCCAGTGAATAGGCGTGGCAATTTTTCGGGCCCAAATTCAGCCGTTTTGATCCTCAAACGAGCTGCAGAAAGTTAAGGGACGTAAAAAAGGATCTCAATCGGATTTTCAGGTTGTTTTTGATGCTTTCTTAACGCCATTAACCTCGATGCACTATTCCGCTGGAAAAAAACAGTCAGAAAATCATTTGGGCCCCACGGCCTTACACTTGAATTGGCCAAAACAAATGATATATGGAAACGCGAGTGCTGTACTAATGCACCGGATCCCATGAGAACTCTGCAGTTAAGCGTGCTTGGGCGAGAGTAGTACTAGGATGGGTGACCTCCTGGGAAGTCCTCGTGTTGTACCCCTTTTTTGGCCTAAAACGAGTCTAAACTTGGAAACCCCATAACTTTTGAACCGTGAGGAACTACATCGCCCATAGCATCATTTCGGAAAGGCCCACAAACCAAAAAAGGCGTGGCAATTTTTCGGGCCCAAATTCAGTAGTTTTGACCTTCAAACGGGCTGCAGAAAGGTTAGGGACGTAAAAATGGATCCCAATCGGATTTTCAGGTTGTTTTTGATGCTTTCTTAACGCCATTAACCTCGATGCACTATTCCGCTAAAAAAAACAGTCATAAAATCATGTGGGCCCGCGGCCTTACACCTGGATTGGCCGAGACAAATGATATATGGAACCGCGAGTGATGTAATAATGGTTGCGATCATACCAGCACTAATGCACCGGATCCGATCAGAACTCTGCAGTTAAGCGTGCTTGGGCGAGAGTAGTGCTAGGATGGTTGACCTCCCGGGAAGTCCTCGTGTTGCACCGCTTTTTATTTTTTTTCCGGCCTAAAACGAATCTAAACTTGGAAACCTCATAACTTTTGAACCGTGAGGAACTACGTCGCCCATAGAACCATTTCGGAAAGGCCCAGAAACCATAAAGGGCGGTGGATAGGTGTGGCA
>NC_027751.1:33439280-33444551 GCF_000695525.1 Brassica oleracea var. oleracea
CATTTCATGTTTCCCGCCATTCTAAGTCATCGATCAAACTTTACCGTTAAAACCGCGGAAAGTTCATTCTTTATCGAAAGAAGTAGTAATAAACGCTTCGAGTCGGAAGACGGCCCAAAGGGACCTAAGACATGACTCGAGGCCCAACTTACGATTTCTTAACCAACAGCCCGTAAACCGCATGTCGGTTTACGCTTGGTTCGCAAGGGAAGATAAATGTCAAGTTTCCGCGGATAAATACGAAATTTTGAAGATAATTACGAAGATCGGAAAAAATTGAATATCTCCATTTTTACGCTATGACGGCTTAAGGGCAGAAGAGGAAAAGCGTAAACCGACCTAGGAGCCAGTATATAAGGAGTCCTAGGCGAGAAGCCTGAAAAAGACTTTTTCAGAGCAAACTTAGCGCTTAGAGCAATTAATCAACTTTCCGTTTTTGTTATTTCGAGCTGCGACTCAACTAGGTTTTGCAGTCTTAGGTTGTTAGAACTAGGAATCTCGCCGACAGCTCTCATAGCCGAGGCTTCTACCTTGTTGTAACGCTCATACGCGAATTCGGAAAAAAAACTCCTTTTGCTCTCTTTTACGATTTCTTATTTCTTTTCGTCTTTAATTACGTGTTCTGATTGCTTGGCGTGCGGTTTAACAGATATCTGGGACCTCTGGGAAATTAGGGTTTCCCTAACTTTCCTAATTTAAAAGGAAATCGACAGTGCGAATTTCGGTTCCAACACAATGTATGAATCCTGGTCCCCCACGAATGCTTTGAGCACAAAGACTCTCTGCAAGAACCCAACAAGGGCTAAGGGTACCTATTCTTAGCATGAACCCAATGAAGACTGACGACTTGTAATGACACAAACTCATCAAAATGCTAAGACAAATTTGTCCAAGATCCAAAACCGAAGAGTAACTGTACTCGACACCACCAAAAGTAAAGATGAAAATGGGTTGAAAGGCTGCCGCATTACATCTCATTGCATCACCAAGTCCTGCAACTAACATCCACTAGAGAAAAACAAGAAACATACGCTCCACCCCTGGAATGATGCAATTTTACACATCCTACCACCAAAACCCCAGGAGACACTCATCTTGGGGTCAAAACCAGTCACGACGGAATCAATGCCTGAAATTTCCCGGAAAACCAACTCTCGATCGATCCTTGAAAATAAGACATTCCTGGAAAATGGTTAATCAAGTAAAAGATAGTTTTTCGCGGATGCGAACCGAGGAACGTCGAGAAGAGGATCAGTCTGGATGGTTCTCAATCGTAAGCAAGGACCGACCACCTCACCCTATGGCGAGGACCGTCTCAACACGGGTCACCTTGCCCATGGGCGAGGACGACCCGCACCGAGGTCACCTCGCCCATTGGCAAGGACCAACCTCCCGTCCCGAAACCGTGCATCCTCGTCTAAGTTCCCGTTACACAATCCTCGGGCTCTTGGAAGCAATGCCCATGTGTCACCTCGCCCATGGGCGAGGACGACCCGCACCGAGGTCACCTCACCCATGGGCGAGGACGACCCGCATCGAGGTCACCTCACCCATGGGCGAGGACCGACCTCCTGTCCCGAAACCGTTCATCCTCGTCCAAGTTCCCGTAACATAATCCTCGGGCCCATTGACGCAATACCCATGTCTCATCTCGCTATCAAAGAAAGACTTCGGGAAAAGTTATAAAAACTTGGTCGTCGAAACGGGTTCCTGCCTGCCGTATAAAACGGCTACGGTTAGCTTGCACACCAGTTGCCTTAACTATACAGGGAATTGGAATCCGTTCGGAAAAACCAACGGCTGTTTCTTAGAAAAAATCGTAAAATCGTCTGAGTCCCAAAACGGCCCAAAAGGGGCCTGAACCGCGGCAAAACGGCCCACTTATTGTTTTAGAACAGGATTGAGCCTAAGGCTGAAATGACGGTCTATTTTTTATTCGCAGGAAAAGATAAATGTCAAGTTTCCGAAGATAATCATGAAGGGTGACGAAAAATGGAAAACCCATCTCGCGACGAATCTGGCCCAAGAAAAGGTGCAAACCGACCTAGAGAGAGTATATAAGGAGGGCTTAAGGCGAGGAGCAAGGGGGAGCTTTCTGAGAGCAGACTTAATACTTAGAGGAATTTAGGCATTTTTCCTTTTTTACTATCGAGCTGCGACTCGACTAGGTTAGAACTTAGGTGGCTAGACTAGCGAACGTACCGACAGCTCACGTGGCCTAGGATCTTACCTGTTGTTCACGCTCACGCGAATTCGGAAATAAGACCTCTTTGTTCTCTTTTCGCTCTCTTACGATTTATTACTTTCGACTCTTTTATATTGATTGTGTTGTGCGTGGCCCAGCAGATAACCGGGACCTTCAAGGAAGGCTAGGTTAGTTTGGCTTTCCTCCGATTAACAAATCTCGACGGTGTGAATTCCGGTTCCCACAGTTTGGCGCTAGAAGGAGGGGGGTACTGATCTATCTCTCACGCAACCGCGCACGTTCAGTCAGGTATGACAATCGACGCTGACAAAGACAAGCAAACGCACGATGGGACTTCCGTCAATGCCAACGCTGACAGAACTCCAGCTGGAAACGTATCCACGGTCACTACGAACGCCGTGATACTGGACAAGATGAAAGAAATGTTCGCCTCCGCTTAGAAAAAGTCGGACAAACAAGGAAAGCTCATGGCCTCTCTCGCAAAACAGGTGGAAACCTTAACGGCGGAGGCCAAGAGTAAAAACCCATGCGGGGCCACAAGAGCCCGCAGCTGCAGAAGACTCGATTTCGAGACTCCGAGCGATCTGGCCACATGGGCAGACAAGGATTCTTCATATCAGAACCCTGACGAAACAGTCCCGCCAGGCGCACAACCGACCGCGAATAACCTTCCACCTCCCACCAGGAGCAACGAAGGAGGCGTTATCGAGCGAATCAATCTGGACATAAGCGACCAGTCCGACTACTCAGACGGAGGTGCCGACGTCCATCCGAGAAGAACACGAAGCCAGTCCGCTCGGCAGGACGCGTTGTTCGAAAGGCCCATGACGGACGAAGAAGAAAACCTCTATTGGGTAGAGCAGGAAGAACTGGCCGAGAATCAGGCTCGGATCCACCGCAGCCAACGTCGACAGGCTCGCAAGGCTGCTAGAAATCCTGATGAGATCCATGATCTCCGCGAGTACATCGCAAAAACTGTGGCAGAAGTCAAGGCGGTAAAGTCGCAGATTCACCACGCGAGAAGCGCTGCACCCGAGATCGACAGACTTCTCGAGGAAGCGCGGAAAACTCTGTTCACTGCCCGAATCACGGAATCTAACATCTCAGATCCTGGGAAGATCAAAATTCCCATCTACGATGGCACCACCGACCCGAAGGCGCATCTGGAGTCTTTCCAGATCGCGATGGGAAGGTGCAAACACAAGGAACGCGAACGAGACGCTGGCTACTGCCTCCTCTTCGTCGAAAACCTCAAAGGAGCCGCGCTCGAATGGTTTTCTCGTCTGAAATGAAACTCCATCGGAAGTTTTCGTCAGCTCGCCTCAGAGTTTCTCAAACAGTATTTCATGTTCATGGACAGGGAAACCTCAGACGTCGACCTTTGGAGTCTATCTCAAAGAGAAAACGAACCACTCCGCGAATTCATAAACAGGTTCAAGCTGGTAATGGCAAGAGTCACTGGAATCAGAGACAAAGTGGCAGTCGATGCTTTGCGGAAAACTCTCTGGTACAAGTCAAAACTCCGGCAATGGATATCCCTTTAAAAACCGAGAACAATCCAGGACGCTCTTCACAAGGCAACGGACTTCATCATGATTGAAGAAGAGATGAAAGTCCTCTCCCAGAAGTACAACCCGGAGAAGACGTCCGCGAGAAGGAAAAACCCTCGCAACGACAGGTATGTCCACCAAGAGGGAGAAGATCTCCAGGGCGAGCATAATTACGCTACCAACTCCGAATAGGGAAAGACTTCCGGAAATACCTTGACCAGGAACCAGGTCAAGGATAATTCCTACTGCGAGTTCCACCAGACCAGAGGTCATTCCACTATGAACTGCAAGGTTCTCGGCGCAAGGCTTGCTGCAAAGCTCCTCGCCGGTGAAATTTCGAAGGGCACAGGCATAAAAGACCTCCTCCTGGATTCCGATCGCCCTCCCAAAACTGATAAAGAGTCCCCCGAAAATGACACTCACGAAAATCAGTCGGGCGAGAAACGCGGAAGGAGGCAGGATGACTGAGGAAACGACAGCAACCGTCGAAGGGTGAGCATGATCGTCGGGGGATCGCAATTCTATCACGATTCGATCTCGTCGATCAAAGCTTATGGACGGAAGGCTGAGACGATTCCAAGCTGGCTGGCTCTGTCCCCAACCGACGACGCCCCTAACGATCGTCTTCGAAGAGCGGGAAACCATCGGAATCGACAAACCTCACTGCAACCCATTGGTTATCAATCTGGTAATCCGAGACCTGGAAGTGGGAAGGATCCTTATCGACACGGGAAGCACAGTCAACATCATCTTCCACGATACCCTCTGGAGGATGAACATTGAACTCGGAGAAGTCGTCCAAGAACCAAAACCTCTTACCGGTTTCTCAGGTACAAGGTCAATGACCCTCGGATCAATCAAACTCCCAGTGATGGCTAAAGAGGTGACGAAAATCATTGACTTCGCGGTAGTCGATAACCCAGCCATCTACAATGATCTGGTAATCCGAGACCTGGAAGTGGGAAGGATCCTTATCGACACGGGAAGTACAGTCAACTTCATCTTCCGCGATAACCTCCGGAGAATGAACATTGAACTCGGAGAAGTCGTCCCAAGACCAAAACCTCTTACCGGTTTCTCAGGTGCAACGTCAATGACCCTAAGACCAATCAAACTCCCTGTGATGGCTAAAGAGGTGACGAAAATCATTGACTTCGCGGTAGTCGATAACCCAGCCATCTACAATGTCATCATGGAAACTCCTTGGATCAGTGCCATGAAAGCGGTACCGTCGACTTACCACCTTGGCATCAAGTTCCCAACTCCAAACGGAACAGCGGTAATCTGGGAATGCCAGAAACAGTTTAGGCTCTGCTTCTTGGCCGAGCATAAACTATGATAAACTCGGAACACCCCTGCAGTCAACCCGAAGCGGGCTAAGAAAGCTCAAAACGCTCCCGAGAGCTCCATAAAAAGTGATCCAGAATCACCCGACCAGGCAACGACTCCAGACAGCGACATAGTCCCCGAGTCCATCGCCTTGCCAGCGGACAGCCCGACTCCTGAAACGGTCGT
>NC_027751.1:33444568-33444775 GCF_000695525.1 Brassica oleracea var. oleracea
GGTCGTCGATCCAACTGAAGCCCCAACGGCTGAAGTAACTGGAACGATCCCATCCAGCAAGTAGGAACACCCGCAGCAACAAACAGAACTACGAGATGGCTTGATTCTCGAAAGAGGTACGTAGGCAGCTTGTCATATCGACAAGTTCAGCTAACCCCCTCGTTAAAAAGGGGGGTGTGGGTACGTATACTCGTATACTCCCACAAA
>NC_027751.1:33444870-33445366 GCF_000695525.1 Brassica oleracea var. oleracea
GCCCAAGATAAGGGCATACCGTCCAAGGAGTCCTTGGACGAAAACTAATTCCTACATAATTCACACATACTCATGGTCGAGCAAGACCGGAAAAACGCATCTTCTATAAAAAAGAAGATCATAGCCATCTCACAGCAAAAGACATATCTTCGAGAAAGCGAGACGTCGCAAATATTTCTCGAAAGATATTATCCAAATACACAGTCCACCCGTTACTCTAAAATACAAAATTCCCGTCGATTGGCCCCGACGGACAAGTCCAAAACGTTCTCTAAAAAAAACTCGTAGTCAAACCTTTCATAAAAACTAAAGGTTCTTTTACAATAAAATCCGAAATTTTGGTCAGCACACCAGACGTTCTCTGGAAAGTGCTCGATTCTTCCCACACAAGTCATATAAGCCGGCGCCCAGTCGCAGACTTTAATTGGAAAGAATAAGGTAGAAATCGCCAACGGGCAAAACGAAAGCCGATTAGTCGTCGCATAGCCTTAGAGCC
>NC_027751.1:33445495-33451287 GCF_000695525.1 Brassica oleracea var. oleracea
TAAACGTTTTCGAATACCCTCGAAAGAGCAAACGAACGAAACGACAAAATAAGAGTTAAGATACGAAGTGACTACTCGTGTCTTTCTCTCGACACTTGGCAGAAGTATAAGCTAAAATCCATAGAATGCTAAAAGAACATTCGTTATGTATAAAAAGGCCTCAGAGCGGCTGGGATTCGAAGCCACCAACGGCAGTCCCGCATACATAGTCAAATGACCTTGCAAGGCCATAGCACACTCAAATAGCAAACGGCCACAGTCGGCCTAAAACACCACACGAAATCTTGAGATAAAGGCAAAGGGAAAACAATCCCGACGACCTTCAGAGATCAAGGTCAAGATTCCCGGACATCGAGACTCCAAATGAGTCTGCGGGCTGATCTACTTCTCCTCCCTTGTCCACAGCATCGGCTCCCGCTTCCGTCGTGTCCTCCGAAACCGTGATGGGTTCCCAAAGCTCTCGGATCCGACGACCTTCAGAGATCAAGGTCAAGATACCCGGACATCGAGACTCCAAATGAGTCTGCGGGCTGATCTACTTCTCCTCCCTCATCTGCAGCATCGGCTCCCGCTTCCGTCGTGTCCTACGAAACCTCGATGGGTTCCCAAAGCTCTCGGATCCTCCCCTCGATTGGAGGAACCATCGACTCGGCATGGGCACACCCATCCATGAGGCCCGACATCTCAGCAATCTCGGAGAGAAAAGAGAAATCAGCGTTCTGCGACTTCCAGAAGGGTCAAACATGGAAGCGACAAACGAAGACTCGCCAAAAAAAAAAACAATTCAGAGACTAAACCTCGTTGATCAACCGAGAACCGCCAGTGACGCTGGAGTAGTAAAACCGGGAAGAAGATTGGCAAAGAAGTCATCCGGAAGACAAGCCTCGCTGGTTCCACTCCCATCACCCGGGGTGAAACCCGGGTTCCATCCGGGTAGCGGAAGATCTTCTGAGAGAAAGTTTCTGTCTTTGAGAGCGATTCCCTTGTCCTTTTGGGGCCTAACTCTCTCCCTCTGATCGGGAACAGCGTCAGGGTGTGGCTCGTCCATGTCCGATGCACGTAAAGGTCGGGAGATGCCTTGCGATCGGTAGAGCGCCACTGCATTCCGGATCCTATCTAGGGTGAAGGAATCCCATAAGAACGGACCATTGCGGAGAAGATCGCGCTTAGCAAACAGGTCCCTGGGGGTCGCGGGGAGGATACTGTTCGCTGCAAAAAAAAAAAAACCTACTCCACCTATATATAGGAAAAAAGGTTACTATTCAATCTTGGACTTTCGGCAAACGATTACGTCTAGTTTCATCACAACAAGTCATACCGCAAGTCGCCCATGGGCGAGGACGACCCGCGCCGAGGTCACCTCGCCCATGGGCGAGGACCGGCCTCCTGTCCCGAAACCGTGCATCCTCGTCTAAGTTCCCGTAAGACAATCCTCGGGCCCTTGGACGCAATACCCATGTCTCCTCTCGCTTAGGATTATCAAAGAAAGACTTCAGGAAAAGTTATAAAAACTTGGTCACCGAAACGGGTTCCTGCCTGCCGTATAAAACGACTATGGTTAGCTTGAACACCAGTTGCCTTAACTATACGGGGAATTGGAATCCTTTCGGAAAAACCAATGGATGTTTCTTAAGAAAAATCGTAAAAACGTCTAAGTCCCAAAACGGCCCAAAAGGGTCCTGAACCGCGGCTAAACGGCCCACTTACGATTTTAGAATAGGATTGAGCCTAAGGCTGATATGACGGTCTATTTTTTATTCGCAGCCAAAGATAAAAGTCAAGTTTCGAAAGATAATCATGAAGGGTGACGAAAAATGGAAAAGCCCATCTCGCGACGAATCCGGCCCAGGAAAAAGTGCAAACCAACCTAGAGAGAGTATATAAGGAGGGCTTAAGGCGAGGAGCAAGGGGGAGCTTTCTGAGAGCAAACTTAATACTTAGAGCAATTTAGGCATTTTTCCGTTTTTACTATCGAGCTGCGACTCGACTAGGTTAGAACTTTGGTGGCTAGACTAGCGAACGTACCGACAGCTCTCGTGGCCTAGGATCTTACATGTTGTTCACGCTCAAACGCGAATTCGGAAATAAGACCTCTTTGTTCTCTTTTCGCTCTTTTACGATTTATTACTTTCGACTCTTTCATATTGATTGTGTTGTTTGTGGCCCAGCAGATAACCGGGACCTTCAGGAAAGGCTAGGTTAGTTTGGCTTTCCTCTGATTAACAAATCTCGACTGTGTGAATTCTGGTTCCCACAACTCATGCTCAGCCTCTGATATAACTCAAATTACCCTAAGGAGTGATTTTACTCTCTCAAATAATAGGTTCAATTGTAGTACTTAGGGATCGAATCCACAGAGAGCTAGGGCACACAATAAACTATAGAAATCAAGATTAAGCTCGGCAAACAGTTTATAAAGCAGTAAATGAATGAAAGCAAGGTGAACAAAGTAGTTGCTAGACCTAGGGATTTATAAATCAAGAGATTCAAAACTACAATTCAAGGATGCTAATGGTTTATAGATTCAATTCTAGAACTCGATTTAATAAGTAAGCAATCCAGCTTTCGCATGCAATTGCTAATCAGATGTCTAAGTCCAGTCTCAGCTGTCGCTTATTGACTTGGAACGAGTGTCGATCGATGCTATGGCCTGAGCGTCAATCGATGCTTCCTCAGACAAGCATTAACGACCTAATCGATTAAGTTCAACCAGATTCCTAGACCAACTCTCGTATGTGCCTAGGTAACTAATCCAGCAGATTTCGGGTTCTGTTAATTAAATGCACTTTCGTGCCTCTCAACTATCATATGATTCTAGGTTCAAACAATTAGTCACATTGTCGTGCTATTCTAACTATTCCAGATCCTAGTATTACAAATCACCTGGTGTAGAGATCTATAGATAATCTAGCAATCCTAATTTATTATCAGTTTGACACTAAGCTAATGAAATCCCTAAACCTAACAAGATGATTACTCAGACATAGAAGCAATAACACAAATCATAGTCTGAATAATATAATAGATTAGAAATCAATGATAAAACTAATGGAGTTCCAATCAATCTCTGAAGGAGAATTGATCTTCTCTCCAAACCTAAGAGAAAACAATAGAATAGGATGATAGAAAGCTTGTTGTCACCAACAATGGCTTAGAAATACATAAATAGGGTTTCTAGTCGTCCACAGGTATTTTGGTAACTTCGTGTGGCTTCTGGGCTTCAATCGGTCTTGAAATATGCTTGGCCCACGTTTTGGCATCACTGTCGATCAACACCAATGCTGTTTCATCGATCGACAGTCCTTCATCTCCTCGACAGCTTCCTCTCGCGAGGCAGACTGATCACTCTTAAGTAAAACGAGCATAACTTGTGCTACAGGATGCTGATTGACCTCATACCAGTGGCATTATAAAGCTAAGCCAAATCTCTATCTTGTGTCAAAAGATGGGCTCAATATAACGGCGGAAACGTCTCCATCCATAGCTAAACATCTGACGCGTCTGTGCAGCTCTGCACTCAATAAGGCTCCAAAAGACACCAAAATCACCACTTTCCTCCAAATTGTCCTTGAACCTGTAAATACTCTAAATACACTCTATATAGTAGTAAACATATATTAAAACACTTATAAACCAGGGCAATTCCAGGAGAATCGTCATCCAATGCTTGATATCGAAAATCACATTTCTAATCTCCACATTAGCTTCCTCCTGGTTAATGATCCTGCACAAGTTACTGTTGTCATCTTAAAACAAAACATCTTCATAAGAAAGATATTTCTGATTTATATCTACCTATAGAGAGGAGCTAGCTGATTTCTTAACTTCCTTTTGTGACTCATTTGACTCGATAAATATTGAATGAGTCCCATGTGAACATGGAAGAACGATGCTTTAATACCACATTTGTAACACCTCCAATATGGTCTAAGTCTAAATTGACGTGATCAGCCATGCAACAATCAAATAAGAACACGCACAGACAATCATTAATAACTCAAATCAAACCAAAGATGCTACAATGTGTTCATAAACGATTAACCCAAGTTCCCGAACAAATCTGGATACATTTGCCTAAGAACATATATCATATTCAATATAGCCTGAGGCTTTTAAACCTGAGATATGTGTAACAGTTAGTTCGTCTGAACAAAAATAAGTACCACATGGCAACCCAAAATTTTCACAAACTCGGTTTATTCATATAATACATATGTTTCAAGTACACGAAGACAAAATTATAGATCCAACCAGAAAATAAAAACCTTATCATACATGTTGGGGAAAAATACTGAGATATTGAATTTCTCCAAACCCCTGGCAGAACACCGGCCTCTGGGTCCCCGCCAGGAGGCACCCGGTTCCCCGTTGCAAAGTACTCCGGGTCCAGAAACCGCCCCCTTCTTCCGGGAAAAGGAAATCTTCCGATAAGGAGAACCTTGCATATTTCCGAATATGGAAGAGTTTAACCTACTCCAACCGACTAAGGCCCGCCTTAAGAAGACTATATAAAGGGAACCTAATCCCAAGAGCAAGGGATCGGCACTTCAAGACTTAGAGATTAGAGCTAGGCGGCTAGAACTAGGGTTCTTACTCAAAACTGTTGAAGTTCCGGCTCTTTGATCTAATAAAAACATCTCTTCAAGTCTATTTCTCTCAAACTCATACGAAATCAATACAAATACTAGCCTTGTCCATCGTTCTGTGGTACTCACAAAAATTCTACACAAAAATCCCCCAATTAGGGGATTTTTGTGTACAAGCGATCCGTGCTCAGTTCTACGGAATGATAGGAGGGAAGAGACTGGTTGTCGTAGTGCTTTCTCCCGCTTAGGTAGTTGATGAACCCGGAGGTCTTGCTCTCAGGATACTGCCATACGGGTATGGGCCAGTATATGTCGTCGGTGTCTTAGTAGCCGCCGGGGAGATTGATCGTTAGGCAGGGACTGCCTATCCATGGTGAAGGCCACAGGGTCTTCTGGATCTGCAGTTGATGGTCCCGCCTATTAGAGGGCGGTCCTTGAGGAACCGTGGAAAGTGTTTGGGATTTATGGCTGCATCCTTCAGGGGGGTTTGCCTACTACCCTTCTGGGAGGGATCAAGCCGTTCGTAGTTCAAGTATTGATGGAAGCGTGGAGCCTGGATGGGCATGTGGCCTTGTTGGGCACATGGCCTTATGAGCATGTGGCTCCGTATGTGATAGGAACCATTTGTTCTAAGGGGCACATGGTCGGAACAGGTGATAGACATGTCGATATGCTGCAGTGAGCATGATGTGTCGAGGTGCTTCAGTGAGCATGGAGTGTCCATGTCGGTGAGCTGGAGATCATGGCCTGGGCCAGTATGTGGAGTTGTAGGCGTGCTGCAGAGAGCATAGGACGTCATCTTCATGGTATTAATCGCCGGGATCAGCCTGTCATAGACCTCTCGTAGGAGAAGGTCTTCTCTGGGTGAAATATAGCCTTGGCGGCTGTCGAATTCGTGAGCTCTGGAACTGGATGTTTTCTCTCATAGATGGACGTGGTCTCCCCTTCTTTAGGTTTTGAAACCTATCTTTATAGTGGAAGTCGTGCCTTTCTCTTAGGGTTTGGAAATATTCCATATATCCTTAGATAATAGAATATGTTCATTCTTCTCAAGGGCGGCTTATCATATTGGAATACTTCCTCTTTCTCTTGGATTTAGGAAGATTCCTTCTTCTCTAAGCTGGTTACCTGATAAATGGAAAATTTCCATTTATCTTAGGGCAGTAGAAATCACTTGGCCTGGAAGACGGAGGAAGGTCCCAGACT
>NC_027751.1:33455068-33471021 GCF_000695525.1 Brassica oleracea var. oleracea
ACCTGACATGCCCGCTACGTGTGGCCGCTAGGATACTTAGACGATTTTATTTCGCATTCTTGAACTCGTAGCGACCTCATGAAGTCGCTATGGCTGGCCGCTGTAGAAGGCGCTTGAAGTCCTGAACGCATAGCGACCTCATGATGCCGCTACGTGTGGCCGCTAGGATTCTTAGACGCCTCAGCTCTATCTTCTGTAGCGACCATCTTTTGCCGCTACGCCTGGCCGCTAGGAAGCTCCTTTTGTTCTTTAATCAGCTCCAAAACTCCAAACAATTCATCCAACACCTACAAGATGCAAATGTACATGCAATAGACTCTAAATGCAAATAAATGTAAGGTTAATGCATGAATATATATGAAATAACAAAGCTAAAACTATGCAAAATCACAACACATCACCCAACAGTTTGCCCCTTATTTTCTGGCTTCACGTTTGAAGGCAGGAAATAACATAACTTTCTTCATAGGACTTTATAAGTTGCACCGTAGTATTACGCTGCCTTGTCGGTCGTTCTCAGATGCACTTGCGCTCGGTGTAAAAAGATTTGCAGCCTGGTTGGAGATGTATGACCTTTGATTCGGATGACTTGTAAGACTTTCTTCTTCTGCTTTATAAAGATGAGACGTTGCCCCCATTGTGGGGATATGCCGGAGTTGGCCAAAAGTTTAATGGAGTAGCCGGGAACATCGGCATAAAGGGTGATGCTTTTGATCATACCCCAGGTGCTTGTGCGGCTTCTGTAGCTATACTCGGCCTCAGCTCAGGCAGGGCTCTCTGGTTCCACGAATCGTGTGGAGGAGTGTATGGGTCAGTACCCAGGAATTCTGAGAGGCAGAATCTTGGCGAGGCTAAGGATCAGGAGGACGAAGAGGTTGAATAAGACCTGGAGGCTGAAACTGAGGATCCTCAGGCTTGATTCTACTGGCCTTGCTTGTGCCTCTCGAGCTTGTAAAGGCTGTAATGGACTTTCGGGAGGGTCGCCATGCCGGTCTCCTTGTTACGTTTAGCATACTTGATGCTCTTTGAGGTGTTGATGTTGTAGCTATAGCTTCTTGCCCCGTCTCAGGATTGTACCTTGACTTTTGGTAGGTGGGACGTTCAGCATGTTTGTCTTGGTGCCTGGAGATAACCTAGTTGATTCTTGGTACCGGAGTAGATCTGTTGGACTTGTTGTTTTCGGCGAGCAGTAATTTCCATGCCGACTAAGAAGGTGGAGATACTAGTTGAACTCAGCCATTGATTCTTGGCCACTCTCAACTATGTAGTACTGTAATCTGCCCCCGGAGGTAAGCCACAATCAATGTTGGGATAACCTTGCGTTGTGCTCTCATGGAATCTGGAGGATCCTGGGCATGCTCTCCCAAAATCTGAAGGTTGAGAGGTACATTCTTCTGAAACCCATAGGTTCGGGGACGTGATTCTTCTTAAACTTGAGGTTGTATAGATTTTCGTCCAGGAACCCGGAGGCTGGATAGACTGTCGTCAAGGAATCTGTTGGTTGTGTGGACCTTCAAGGGGACCTTCTCGTATATCCTTTCGACTCGAAGTCGTCTTTGCCGGGTAGACTCCTGTTGATTCCTAGGTAGGCTTTCTGGAGCAGTGTCTTCCTTTGCGTCATCCAGCCACCCTTTGGGAAGACTTAAAGACGGAACCATATGTGTTAGGATCGTGAACCCGGAGTATAGGGATGCTTCACATTCCACCTTCCGTAGATAGTTACTCGTGAATTTTTCCCCAGAGATAGCAGGTCTCTCTTATGGACCCGGAAATTCAATAGATGGATTCTGGGATCGAATGGAACCGTGATATTGCTTCAGAATCCGGAGATGTTGTTAGGACCCGAAGGTCATTTCTGGAGTCCGGAGGCTTCCCTAGACCCGGAGGTTGCATTTAGAACCCGGAGGTTGAGTAAGGACCCGGAAGTCGTTTGGGAACCCGGAGGTTCCTCTAGACCATGAGGTCATATTTAGGACCCGGAGGTCGTTTGGGAACCCGAAGGTTCTAGACCATGAGGTCGTATTTAGGACCCGGAGGTCGTTTAGGGAGCCGGAGGTCGTTTGGGAACCTAGAGGTTCTAGACCCTGAGGTCGTATTTAGGACCCAGAGGTCGTTTAGGGACCCGGAGGTCGTTTGGGAACCCGGAGGTTCTAGACCCTGAGGTCGTATTTAGGACCCGGAGGTCGTTTAGGGACCCGGAGGTCGTTTGTGAACCCGGAGGTTCTTGACCATGAGGTCGTATTTAGGACCCGGAGGTCAACTCGAACCCGGAGGTTGCTTTTGGACCCGGAGGTCAATTTTGGGCCCGGGGGTTATAAAGAGCCTGGAGGTTTACCTTTTCCAGGCCCTGAAGAAATTTGTTCAGGACCCGAGGACTGCTTGGGGACCCGAAGGTTCTTAATAATCTGGGGGCTTTGAGTTTTAGTTTAAGGGACCATATTCTGCCTTCCTAGGTGAGGCCACTACTAGTACCTGTTGAGATTTCGCATTATACCGCTCGGAAGCTGGCCACTATCAAGTTCCCGTGCTGCATGCTGCTTCTCCAGGAAGCCACTATCAGACTTAGAGGGTGCCGGTATGGGTGAAAACCCAAGTGCCAGACTTTGCTGCTTTCCACGTCTGGAGAAGCAGGATATTATAGGGTGCTCCCGGACTTTTGCACTTTTTGGCGATTATGCCTTGTGTCCCCTGTATTATTTAGCACGTAGCGTTTTATTACAGGTTCTTTTCACATTTAGGACCCCGATATGCTTGAGGCTATATAGGGGTTTAGGTAGTATTGACGGCATACTCGGGCTTGCGCAGACCCATTCCTACCTTATGTCTCATACCCATTGTTATTGTCGCTCCATGTACAAACTCTGAGTTTGAATACAGTACATTGCGTTTCGTATGATGCTCCATGTGTAAGAGTTTGAAGAGTTTTTTTCATTTCATTTTTACATGGTGTTAAGGATAGAAGCAGGGGTCGGAGCCGGAGCTTCGTAGTCGGAGCCGGAGTCTGAACTTCTTCATGCGGGTGTCTGGAGACCAGGGTCCTGCTCGGAAGCAGAAGTAGTATTTTCCAAAATTATTTACTCCCACTAGTTTGCCCCTTATCTTTCGATTTCATGGGTGAAGTCGGGAGAAAACATGTGTACTTTGGCCAACCGGAGTCGTTCCATCTCTGCATGCTTATCGTGGACAGGACATTGCTTCCCTTTTTCTGAGTTCTTCTTTGGTCTGGGCCGTGTTTGATCCTGGAGAAGGATCAGCTTTCCTGAGGTTGACAGGGGTCTATGGGAAATTCTCAGTTTTTGGACTCGTTTGGAGATGATCTTCTGAAGGGCTTTGTGTTCGGATCTTGTAGTGACACCAGTTCTCCATCCTTGGGCTTTCATCGCGAGGGTTGAATGATCTTCTAAGACCACGAGCCCAAATTGACCCAGAGGTAGGAATTGATCCGTTTCTGAAGTCGGAATCCGTTGTCAGGGGTTGGTGTATTCTCCTTTTGTAGGCGTTGTTCAATGACTCATTCTGGCTGCTCTCTGCTCCCGCTTAGGTGGGCCACTCTCAGTGGTTTATGATGTCATTTAATGATGCGTCCAAGCCGTTCTCTGCCCCCACTTGGGTGAGCCATTCCCAGCGTTTTCTGGACGTTATTCGATGACTCGTCGCCTCATCTTGAATCTCCTTTGCCACGTGCATGTTGATGGGATTTGTTTATCTATGTTGCCCCTTGGGTTAACGCTTAGCTCATTTGCCCCTGGTTTCCCCGCGGTCGTGTCTTCCCTTGGAAATATGTAGAGGCCCGTAGCCTTGGAAATCTTGAGAAGCACGTCGCCTTAGCTTCCTTTAGAAGTATATCAGGGTACATCACCAGGAAAGCGTAGTGAGGTGGTCAGTGCTTGCTATTTCGTGATTAGGTTTGACCTCCTTATAAGGTGAACAGCCTAAGATCCGAAACCTGGAAGCTGGGATCTGGAACCTGGAAGTTGGAACCCGGAACCTGGAAGCTGGGATCTGGAACCCAGAGGTTTGGCTTTTTTTTTTGGATGAACAGTAGCAGGAACAAGTGTTCTCCGGCTCCTTTTACTCTCATTTGCTTCAAATGAGTTGAGGATATAAAGACCAGCATCCCTTGATGTAGAGTTTAGCATTTTCTCTGGCTCCTTTGCAGGAGGTGGAGCAGCAGTGTTCCCGGCGCTTGGGCAGGGTTCCTTTCGTGGAACAACTCCAACGGAACTTGACGAGTGCTCAAAGGCGTTCTATCCACCTAGCTATCAGGCTTATATAGGATTCCACTACCACTTAGATTCTAGAACCCGAAGAGAAAGGTGGTTCTCCAGTTACCTCTTAGTGGTTGTCTAGTGTGCCTACGGTGTTCCTAGGAACTCTTCTTTTGACTCCCCTGCTTATGTAACTTATCAAAGCTGTGAACCCGGCCGAAAGATGTTGTGTGCTGCTTCAGAGCCCTTCATCTGTCTCCTATGGAGTTATGAGCCTGGACGCATTGGTGGCGTCTGGGGCTTGCTAGATTGATGTTTGTGATGACTGTCCCTGGTTGGGAATATTGAATCCGACTTTTGTAGAGGTGTGACATATAGTTAAGACCCGGGACCAGCTGGATCCAAGGAATGTATAGGCTGGCTTCGAGGTTGAGACCTGGAGCCAGGGGAACCAAATGTTATTGAAGGGAGATTCCAGGCTGGGACCGGGAGTAGGCAGGGACCAGAGACTGTAAAGGTCATACTAGTAGATTAGAGCTGGAGCCAGCAGGAACCAAAGACTGTAAAAGGCTGACTCGTGGTTGAGACCTGGAACCGGTGAAACCAAATGCGGTTGAGGAGGGATTCCAAGTTGGAACCTGGAACCTGCAGGGACCCAGTGCTAGTTCTTGCGTCGAATTATGCTACAACCGTTAGCATGGTGTTATACTCCCTTAGAGGAGTGTTCTGGGATCCCAGCTGTGCGAGCTTTAGATCTGATGAGAGTAAGTCATTCCTTGCCCCCAGGTGGATGGGGTTAAAAGAATTCCCAGAGGATACACGTAATGTTCCTCCTACCTATCACATCGTCACGTAGTATATGACTGCCACTCCTTCTAGCGCCAAACTGTTAGGAGATTTTTGTGTACAATCGATCTGTGCTCAGTTCTACGGAATGATAGGAGAGAAGAGACTGGTTGTCGTAGTGCTTTCTCCCGCTTAGGTGGTTGATGAACCCGGAGGTCTTGCTCTCAGGATACTGCCATACGGGTATGGGCCAGTATATGTCATCGGTGTCTTAGTAGCCGCCGGGGAGATTGATCGTTAGGCAGGGACTGCCTATCCATGGTGAAGGCCACAGGGTCTTCTGGATCTGCAGTTGATGGTCCCGCCTATTAGATGGCAGTCCTTGAGGAACCGTGGAAAGTGTTTGGGATTTATAGCTGCATCCTTCAGGGGGGATTGCCTACTACCCTTCTGGGAGGGATCAACCCGTTCGTAGTTCAAGTATTGATGGAAGCGTGGAGCCTGGATGGGCACGTGGCCTTGTTGGGCACATGGCCTTATGAGCATGTGGCTCCGTATGTGATAGGAACCATTTGTTCTAAGGGGCGCATGGTCGGAACAGGTGATAGACATGTCGATATGCTGCAGTGAGCATGATGTGTCGAGGTGCTTCAGTGAGCATGGAGTGTCCCTGTCGGTGAGCTGGAGATCGTGGCCTGGGCCAGTATGTGGAGTTGTAGGCGTGCTGCAGAGAGCATAGGACGTCATCTTCATGGTATTAATCGCCGGGATCAGCCTGTCATAGACCTCTCGTAGGAGAAGGTCTTCTCTGGGTGAAATATAGCCTTGGCGGCTGTCGAATTCGTGAGCTCTGGAACTGGATGTTTTCTCTCATAGATGGACGTGGTCTCCCCTTCTTTAGGTTTTGAAACCTATCTTTATAGTGGAAGTCGTGCCTTTCTCTTAAGGTTTGGAAATATTCCATATATCCTTAGATAATATAATATTTTCATTCTTCTCAAGGGCGGCTTATCATATTGGAATACTTCCTCTTTCTCTTGGATTTAGAAAGATTCCTTCTTCTCTAAGCTGGTTACATGATAAATGGAAAATTTATATTTATATTAGGGCAGGAGAAATCACTTGGCCTGGAAGACGGAGGAAGGTCCCAGACTTGGGGACAGGGACCCGTGACCGGAGGCAGGACCCAGACCTGGGGCTAGGGACCCGGGACCCAGAGGCAGGAACCCGGACCTGGGGGCAGGGACCCGGGACCCAGAGGCAGGAACCCGGACCCTGGGGCAGGGACCTGGAAGACGGAAGCTGGAGTAATCTCTTCATGGAATATTTTTCCCCAACACTAACAATACATTTTACACACTTAGTTGTTAGACAAAAATTAAGAAAATCTGTAAAAGCCTTTCCTAAGCTCCTCTCGTCCAATGGGTCAATTTATGGCTTGCCTGCAAAACAAATAGAGTTGTGTGCAACTAATTTGCTCAGTTATATACATGGATTTTACCACTTTTAGACCATGGTATATGACCTATTTAGATTCTATTATATGTGTTTGTAGTCTTTTTAGAGTATTTTCAGGTTCAGATACGTTTTGGAGAACTTTGATGATTATGGAGCTTTTGAGGTGCAGAATTGCACTGACGCGTCAGAAGTTCATCTATGGATGGAAACCTTCCCAAGGTTAGATTGAGCTTATCTTTTGATACAAGATAGAGCTTTTAGTTAACTTTCTACTGCCACCTGTTTGAGGTCCATCTGACGGTTAGATCTAACGTTATTTGTGTTTTACGGAAGAGTGGTACGTTTGCCTCGTGAGAGGAAGCTGTCGAGGATTGTTGGGGAAAAATAATCCATCAAGAGATTACTCCAGCTTCCCGGTTCCTGCCTCCAGCTTCCGGGTTCCTGCCTCCAGCCTCTGTGTTTTGGGTTCAAGGTCAGATTAATTTTCATGTCTCTAGGCAAAGAGGAAAACTTCTATATCAGTATAATCCGCCATATATCCCAGGATATGGCCGGATTTCCTTAAACTCCAAAGGAAAACGGAAATAATCTAATATTTATGCTACCTTCAAGATAAATGAAAGTATTCTATTATCTATGGAGATAGTGAATATTCCCAAATCCTAAGAGAGAGGCACACCTTCTAATATAAATATATGGTTTCTAAACCAAAAGGAGGGAGAGAACGTTCATCTACAAAAGACACCAACTCCATAGCCGCCAAGGCAAGAATTCATACCTAGAAGACCATCTTCTAAAACATACCTATGAGAGGACGATCCCTGCGATTACTATCAACCAGATGAAGCTTTATGCTCTCTGCAGCACGTCTACAGCTCTACTTACTAGCTCAGGCCATGATCTTTTGCTTATTAGTAGGAACGCTTCATGCTCACTGAAGCATATCGTACATCATGCTCACTGAAGCATATCGACTAGGCTACCATCTGGTTCGACCATGTGCCCTCTAGAACATATGACTCCTATCACCTACAGAGCCACATGCTCATAAGGCCACGTGCCCACTAGGCTATGTGCCCATCTAGGCTACGCACCTCCAATAACATGAACTACGAACACCTTTATCCCTCACTGAAGGGTACATAGGCAATCCCCACTGAAGGATACATCTATAAATCCAATCACTTTCCATGGTTCCACGACACAGTCCCCAAAAGATACCTTTAGAAGCAGGAACAATCGACTATAGAGCATGAAGACCCTGCGGCCTTCGCTATAGACAGGCAGCTCATGCCTAACGACCAATATCTCCTGCTGCTACTAAGGCACTGACGACATATACTGGCCCATACCCATATGGCAGTAGTCTAAAAGCAGGATCCCCTGGTTTATCAACTATCAAAGCAGGAAAATGTACAACCACGACATGTCTCCTTCTCACTATCATTCTGTAGAGCTGAGCATGAATCACACGAACACAGAAATACCCTAACAGTATGGCGATAGAAGGAGGGGCAGTTTTAAACTATGTGACGATGTGATAGGCGGAAAAGACATTACATATGTTCCTGCAAAATCTCTCAACCCCAACTACTTGGGGGCAAGAACGACTTATCCTCATCAGATCTAAAACTCGTGCAGCTGGAGCCACAATGATTTTCTGCTGGTTCTGGGCCTCAACCAGGTATCACGCCTCAACAATCTTTGGTTCCTGCCGGTTTCGGGTCTGGACCACAAATCAGACCTCTACAATCTTTGGTTCCTGCTGGTTTCGGGTCTCTACTGAAAAGCAGGCCTCTACAACCTTGGATTTAATGATCCCGACCAAGGACAGTCATCACCAACATCAATATCAGCGGGTAACTTACTAGCAACAACATAGCAGGTCTTAGACGCCAGCTGTGTGTCCAAGAGTCAAAACAGGAATTCCTGGGAAAACTACATGCATACCAATGAGGTAACCCGAAAACACCTTTCTTCCTGGTTTATAGCATATAGGCAATAGTTTATTCCTAGATCGGCTAAGAAGCTGGGTGAAGAGAACACCTTTCAAGTTCTCAACGAATTCTATAGAAGTTATTCCTAGAATGGAACCATGACCATAATCATAGAACATCTAAGTAGAATTAGGTATTAATGAACTTCTGAAGAAAATTCCTTTATGGAGTTTTTGGAGAAAAGCCAAGAACCAACCAAAAGCAGGAGAAACCCTGCCCAATCGCCAGGCGAGTTGCAACTACTACTTTGTCTCCTGCCATTAGCTTGTTTTCCCAGCATAGGAGCCCAAAAAAATGCTAACTCCACATCAAGACGTGCTGGCCATCATATCCTCAACTCATTTAGAACAAAATGATATAAAAGAAGTGGGAGAACTCACGTTCCCGCTACTATTCATACAAACGAAAAAGCCAAACTTTTGAGTTCCAGCTTCCAGCTTCCAAGTTTCGGATCTCATGTTCCGGGTCTTAGGCTGCTCACCTTACAAGGAGGCGAAATCCAATAACTCCACGAAAAAGCGAGCTCCGACCACCTTACTACCGATTTTCCTGGCAATGTACCCTGATATACTTCTAAAGGAAGCTAAGGCCACATGCCTCTCAAATTTCCAAGGCTACGGGCCTCTACAAATTTCCAAGGGTGTGTGCCTCTATAAGATTCTAAAGAAATAGTTCAAAGGCCATGTGCCTTCATGAAACCTCTAAGGAAGACACGGCCAGGAGGAAATTAGGGGAAATAAGTTAAGTGTCAACACAAGGGGAAACACGCGTCAACAAATCCCGTCAACTTACCCACAACAAGGGAACTCAAGGCGAGGCTACGAGTCATCAAATGACATCCAGAAAACGCTGAGAGTGGCTCACCCAAGGGGAAGCAGAGGACAGCTTGGAAGTTAAATGACATCATAAAACGCTGAGAGTGGCTCACCCAAGAGGGGGACAGAGAACATCTAGAACGAGTCATTGAGCGATCCCTACAAAAAAAAAAGGAGATTCAAGGAATATGAGCAAATCAATATTTGTGGATGATCAACAGCAGGAATGGACTAATCATGTCCTAGTATGCATAAGAAAACGCTAACCCCCGCGTAAGAAGCAAGCAGTACCATGTGTGCTACATCAACACAAAGACCGGATGCAGTCTTCTGGAAAAGCTAGCCCTCCATCAGTTATAAAAGCCAGGAAGTTGTAAATATACTTCCAGGCTCGTCTAATCGCGGTGGTATCACCACTATTTTGAAAAATATTGCTACATACGCAAGAGCTACAATGGAAATCAGCCGAGTACGCAGAAGAGTTCGTCAACATCCAGGAACTTATGGGGTTTAAGAAGGATATATCCCAGAACCTCCGGGTTCCAAGAGAATAAATTCCATAACCTCTGGGTTTCAGGACGATATATCCAAGAACCTTCGGGCTTCAGGAATATATATTCCATAGGATAAGGATATTTATTTGTTTCCATAATAGGGTTAAATTATATTTTGGTTATTATAATATGTTCAGTTAAAATGAATATGTCCAACAACTTTCTTATAGCTAATTTTTTTCAAAATGTTTCTCCTTTAATAGTATAGATTGGATAATAAAAAGAAAACTAGATTTTAACTCGCGCTTGGAAAGCGCTGGTTTCTTTTCGAAATTAATTAAATTCTCTTTAACCAAATTTCTATATATGATAATCTATAGGTTTGAGTACCTTTAGCCGGAACCACGAACCAAACCGTCCCAAACTAGAAAAAAAAATTGAAAACAAAATTTAACTGAATTTCATAAATAATCGAGCAGATCATATATCTCTAGAACCGGAAAATTGAAACGAACAAACAACCAAATGGGTACCTGAATTTTAAAAATACAAATTATATACTTACAAAAATTAATTATATTTAATTTATAATTAACCAAACATCCTAAAATACTATTTATAAACTGAATTACACGGAAAAAAAAAAACAAATTACCCGAATATGTTTTATTAAAAATATTAAAAATTAACCAAATTTCTGATATTTGTATCCAAATTATCCTATAATTAAACTGGAAACCCCAAATTATCTGATATTTTTATTTATAAATCTGTAATTATCCGAAAAACCAGAATCGAACCAGAACTGAATTTGATCCCTTTTTTCATATTAGACGGTTCCTAACTTTTCTTAGAAAGCGTGGATTTTTTTTCACTTATTGATTCAAAATTAGTTTTAAAACTACCATCATTTTTTGTTTCAAATCTTCCCAATTGAGATTTTATGTTTTATCATTTGTTTTTTGTTCGAAAAAGATTTAAATACGGTATGTGTGATTTAATAGTAAAGATATTATATACAAAAGAACAATGTGTTTTCATTATTGAAATGTAGTAAATATATGAATTGTCGATTTTTTTCCATTTAAAACATTTTGTAAGAATTTTGTCCTTTTAAAACATTTTGCATTTAAATCAGCATTTTTAAACCCAAACTGGACCCGCGGTTGAATTGATAACTCGGTGATGCGATATGGTTTGGGTTTTAAGAGACATCCATTATCTTAAAATCCCAAAAACGCTAAAACCAAAAACTAACAAGTTGGACCGATGGGTGATCGATATGTAATCTAATTTGGTTTAAATTGGTATTGCTTAAATTTTGAATTTAATTTCAATGTGTGCATTAGATATTAAATACTTATTAATTTCAATTTTATTGCATTTTTATTATATGTTGTAATCTGCATAAATTTGAAAATCTTATAATATCTTTTTATAATTATAGGATGTTTTCTTTACAAAATATTTGAAAAATTGTGTAAAGTTTTTTCCTCTCATAAGTTGTTTGGTAAGATATTTGTTTATATATCAGAATAAAAATTATATTTTTATTTATTTAAAAATATTTATTAGATATTAGAATAAAAAGTATATTCTCTTGACTGCAAAAAAAAAAAATTTTGTCATCTAAAGCTTCATTTCATGATCAAACTGGTCCTAACATGCTAACCTCGTGAGATAGCGGTTCAGGAACCACAATGTCTACAATCGAAAAATGTAAGTCGCGTGATCGGGCCTCTTTCGCAAGAGAGTCCATATGGATGTTCAAAGATCGTGAAATAAAGCTCAAAGTAAAAGAAATGAAAGTTGCTCGAAGTGATTCAATAGCGTCAAGTTCTGGTTCAAGTGCTGGCCATTGCTTGGAGGAGTTTATGATATGTACCAGCTGCTGGCAGTCCGATTCAAAGCGTACCTGCTTAACACCACGGCTACTAAGCTCCTCCATAACTCAGACTAGACCATCCGCTTCCACTTGGAGTAGTGAGACGGAGTTGCTACGCTTCCTCTGCCCCCGCATTATCTCAATATCTCCATCGACCATATGATGAAACCCAAGCCCACTCCAGTATCTTCTAAAGTCCATGACGCATCAACCATACATCTCCATCTTTCCCTTATATCTTGTCCATCTACCTCTTTCTCCTTCGCTGCACTCCCCTCCGCGTCCCAAATGTTCTCTGTCAGGATTTGTGCTAGCTTCCATGCTTCAGATTCATGACACGCAAGTTGCAGAGTATCCAACGGCGATATGTCCTTGTTGTTAAAGCATTTCTTGTTCCGTGCTTTCCATATATACCATATCAACCAAGGAAACATTGATGTACTCTCTGCCAAGTTAGGATCTTGTTGCATCTGTAATAGCGTATCAAAGTTGACAAAAATTCCAGAGCACAGGAAAGACCCAGGAGATGACGGAACTGCTGATAGTGCCCAGCATTGGACTGCAGGTGGGCGCTCAAAGATAATATGGTTTATTGTTTCGTTCTTTGCTCCACAACGTTGACAAACCGAGTCAGTTCCACAGTGTCTCTCCTTTAGTTCACTCGCTGCAGCCACATAGCCAGACAGAGCTTGCCAAAGAAAGTGTTTAATTTCCCTCGGAGATTTGAGCTTCCATACCTTACTCTTCAAACTGTTGCAGATTGGTTTCACTCGCATGACTCCCTGTGCCTTCTTCCTTTGTTCAACTGCAATGGTATACCCAGATTTTACCGAGTAACATCCTGAGTTAGTGTGCTTCCAGCTATAGCCATCTTTGCGTCCAGTTTTTCTGATTCGTAGTGATAGAATACGTGGGATGTCCTATGGGGCAATCACTTCATGTATTAAGTCGACCTTCCATTTGTTTCTGTCGAAATCAATGAGTTGATGTACTCTCAGATCTTTATCGATGACCACTGACTTTGGCTTTGCTGCACGAGCTGGATCAGTAGGTATCCATACGTCTTTCGTCTCCGCCCCTGTTCCAATGTTTCTTTTAATCGCATCAACTAAGATCGGTTTTGCCGCCATAAGGTTGTTCCACCCAAAAGATGGGGAGTGTGCTTTTCCTCTTAGTAGAGGATTCGTGTGTCTATAGTATCGACCTTTCAAAACTCTAGCTATAAGGGAATGTGGATGTGTGAGCAGCCGTCACACTTGTTTAGCGAGTAAAGCCAAATTAAAATATCAAAAGTCTTTGAATCCCAGTCCTCCTTCTTCTACTGGTACACAAATTTTATACCATGCAACCCAATGCATACCTTGATTATTGTTACCCGTACTCCACCAGAAACGCGCCACTGCGGCGGAAAGTTTGTTGCAAATATCTAGTGGGATCAGGTAACAAGACATCACGTAAGTCGGTACAGCCTCGGCCACTGACTTAATCTCCACCTCCTTTCCACCCTTTGATAAGAGCTTTCCAGACCAAGAATTAATTCTTCCATTCATCAGCTCTTGTACAAACGAAAAAACTTGTTTTTTCGACCCACACATCATCTCCGGCATACCCAAGTACATTCCCATTCCACCTTCCTTGTTGATACCCAGTGATCTTTTCAGATTGGTTTTTGTGGACGCTACGACCTTAGAACCGAACAGAGTTGAAGATTTTGAATTATTCAGTTGTTTTCCTGAGGCTTTCCCATAGACGTCGATGATACGAACCAATTCTTTGCATTGTGATTGCTCCACTTTGTAAAAGAAAAGGCTATCGTCTGCAAAGAGCAAATGATAGATGGCGGGGTTCTCTCTAGCGATCTTGATGCCCGTAATAGTGTGGTCTCTCTCGGCCTGTTTTATATATCAGAACTTCAGTGCATAAAATAAACAGGAACGGTGAGAGCTGCTAGCCTTGTCTGAGGCCCCGTGACAGGGTGATGTTCCCTTTGCTTCTCCATTCAAGACCTGATACGTGACAGAATTGATGCATTTCATGATCCTTGCAACCCACTGCTGGTCAAAGCCGAACTTCAATAGTAGGGCTTCCATAAAACTCCACTCTACACGGTCGTACGCTTTACTCATATCTGTCTTAATTGCCACAAACTTTTCTTTGCAGCTCGGATTCGTACGAAGCGCATGGATCATTTCTTGTGCTACAAGGATATTATCCGTAATGAGTCTCTCTGCCACGAACGCCGTCTGCGTCTCCGATATGATTTTTGGGAGGATGAGTTTCAGTCCCGATGATAAAATCTTTGAGATGATCTTATATCCCACATTACAAAGACTGATCGGTCGGAATTCTGTCATTGGCTCTGGTCTATCAGTCTTTGGTATCAGACAGATGTTGGTTCTATTCAATCTCGGATCCAGCTCTCCTGTCTCAAAGAAACCTCTGACCATGCTGCAAACACCCTTCTCCACTGAGCTCCAAAAGCGTTGATAAAATAGGTTGGTTATGCCGTCTGGACCAGGAGCTTTTTCTGGGTTTATAGCAAATGTGGCTTCTTTGATCTCCTCATCCTGAGGGAGGCGTATGAAACGTTGGTTCATCTCCTCAGTAAGTGACGCAGTAATATACCGGAGTGATTCTTCGATAGTATCTGGGTTTGTTGTAGTTAACAACTGCTGGAAATACTCGGAGGCTACTACCACAATATCGTCCTCATTACTAACCCATTGATGCATAGAGTTTTTCAGTCGAGTTATTCTATTAGGGGCTCGACGTTGCTTTGTTTTCGTATAAAAGTACTTTGTGTTTCGGTCTCCCGCTCGCAACCACAAAATCGACTCTTTTGTTTCCAATAGAGCTCCTCCTCCCTATAAGCCGCACAGAGTTTCCACTTCAATTCCAGTTCTTCTTCACTCGAGATGCTTTCATCATTATGCGCCGTAATCTGTGTTTAAAAAGGCGAGCGCCTTTTGCGCCAAGGCGCACTAAGGCGACAGCCCTACCGCCATGGACCTCCAAGGCGAGGGTATGTTCCATAAGGCGCTCGCCATGTGTGCATTGGTCATAAGGCGGTGCCTTAAAAGGTGACGCAAAGACGCGCTATGGAGACGATGACGTTAACCGATACTAAACCACGTAGAAACCCTAATTTAATAGATGGACCAATCTTAAACCAAACTTAAAACCAAACGTCTAAAAACTTATCAAAACCCTAGCTTGCTCTTTTAGAAAAGCAAAGTTAAAAACTTAACAAAACATGGATCTCACGGAGTGTTTTGCATAAGGTTAGTACGTACTCTCTTCTCTAATCTCATGGGGCTTTTTCTGATAAAAACTATTTAATAAAGACAAAATCACGTCAATGAAATTTGTATATTAAGCACGGATACATAACAAGACATAACTAAAGTATTCTTCAAGTGGGTCTTCAAGGCGAGCGCTTTCTTGCGCCATGGCGCAAGTCGTAAGGCACACACCTCATCGCCTTGGATCGCTATGCGCCATTTAAAACACAGACCGTAATTTACTTAAATGTTTTGAACTACACATTTTCAAAAGTTAACCTGTTAATTGAATGGTTAGCTATGGCTCACACAACAAACCCAACCCTTAAAATGATGATGGTTTGACATTTGACAACATATAATTAGGACTGTGTCTATATAATACTCAACAACTTTAGATTGTAGTATTATGCAGTCAACATATTTCGAGATCAAAAACATTCAACGAAACGTAAGTATATCGACGTCTCACATAGCTTTGTTATGAAGCTGATGAAATGATTGCAAGAAGACATAGTTTTGCAAACATCATTTGTTGCTAAGGTATAAACGTTTGTTTGATTAAAATGTAATAGGATAAAGATATTCGTTTGTTTTTATAGGGTTAAATTATATTTTGGTTATTATAATATGTTAAGTTAAAAATGAATATTTTTTTGTTTTTAACCAATTTCTTTCTTTTACCAAAAAAAAAAAATTTAAAAATGAATAAGTCCAACGACTTTTTTGTATTTGATTTTTTCTGAACGTTTCTGCTTTAAAAATGGGGAGAATTGCCAAGTGTGACTCAAAACTTGGAGTCAAACCCAAAACAATACCCCAACTTGGGTCAAAGGCAAAAGTAACCTAAAAGACTATTGAAATTACAACTATCCCCTTGTGACCAAACAAGAAAACGGAATTTTTTTTACGTTTCTACCCCTCGCAAGTCGTCTGTTTAGACGACTTGAAAATAAGTCGTCCAGACGACTTAACTGAAAGTCGTCTGGACAGTTAGTCTTAAACATAATTTAAAAATTTTGTAAAAAA
>NC_027751.1:33473942-33509521 GCF_000695525.1 Brassica oleracea var. oleracea
GCTTCTTTACTGTCTCAACCTCATCTTTTTCAAGTATTTACAATATTGCCACTGCAATGAATAGTGGCAACAACCTTGTACGAACTGTTTGGAGCTTTTATTGCCCTTTAATGCACGTAAATCTCTTTACACTCTCTCTGTTTCAATTGTTATGAACTAAAAACAACATTTCTTTCACTTTCTCTCTATATTCATCCAAAAAACTCAAGCTTTTGATTCAAAATATGGGCTATGGTTGACAGAGCCATATTTCTTTCGTTTTTACTTACGGTTGCTTTCGTTTGAGGTTCTGGGTGGTTGGAGAAGACCTTGTGTGCAAACGAAGTCATCTCACCTAGTTTAAGGTACGAATTTGAATTTTTTTTCAAGATCTGTTCGCGTAGAAGACTTACTAGTAAGTCATCTGTATGTAGAAGACTTACTGATGAGTCTTCTGGTCAAACGGACGACTTAAATTAAGTCGTCCAGCTTTGTTTGTTAAAAAAAAACACTTCAGACGACTTATATATACGTCGTCTATGAGAAACGGGCTAGTTTTGCATTTGACCGAATCGTGTCAGATCTTTGACTATTTCTGGACGACTTATAATTCAGTCGTCTCTGGGAAAGTTAAAATTTCAATATTTTATGAAAACTTGACGACTTACGTGTAAGTCGTCCTAGGTTAGTTTTGTAATTGAAAAATAAAACTTCATAATTTAACTTTAACCAGACGACTTAATATAAAGTCGTCCAGCTAAACGACTTAATTTAAGGTCGTCCGGGATAAGCAAGGTTTGACCAGAAAATTGGGAAAAATTCTGGACGACTTTGCTTTCCCCGGACGACTTTAAATTAAGTCTTCTGGAGGGACGACTTTATATTAAGTCGTCTGGTTAAAGTTAAATTATGAAGTTTTATTTTTCAATTACAAAACTAACCTAGGACGACTTACACGTAAGTCGTCAAGTTTTCATAAAATATTGAAATTTTAACTTTCCCAGAGACGACTGAATTATAAGTCGTCCAGAAATAGTCAAAGATCTGACACGATTCGGTCAAATGCAAAACTAGCCCGTTTCTCGTAGACGACGTATATATAAGTCGTCTGGAGTGTTTTTTTTTAACAAACAAAGCTGGACGACTTAATTTAAGTCTTCCGTTTGACCAGAAGACTCATCAGTAAGTCTTCTACATACTGATGACTTACTAGTAAGTCTTCTACGCGAACAGATCTTGAAAAAAAATTCAAATTCGTACCTTAAACTAGGTGAGATGACTTCGTTTGCACACAGAACCTCAAACGAAAGCAACCGTAAGTCAAAACGAAAGAAATATGGCTCTGTCAACCATAGCCCATATTTTGAATCAAAAGCTTGAGTTTTTTGGATGAATATAGAGAGAAAGTGAAAGAAATGTTGTTTTTAGTTCATAACAATTGAAACAGAGAGAGTGTAAAGAGATTTACGTGCATTAAAGGGCATTAAAAGCTTCAAACAGTTCGTACAAGGTTGTTGCCACTATTCATTGCAGTGGCAATATTGTAAATACTTGAAGAAGATGAGGTTGAGACACTAAAGAAGCCATTTTCGAAAAAAAAAAAAATGTTAATGGCATTTTCGTAGATAAACTGCAGCTGTAGGGTTAAAATCTCAAAAAAAAAGGAGTCAAAAGAAAATGTTAGTTTTCTGTTTGACTCCAAGTTTTGAGTCGCTTCTGCAAAAGCCCCTTAAAAATGTGATGATTGGGTGAGGCAATTTTTTCCGATTAAATAGATTTGGCAGAATATAGCTGTGACGTGAATGAAACCTAAGATCAGTTTAAAACATTGTACCACCCATAACTACAACAACCGTCATGATCATGAAATCGAAGTCTATTGAATGAACATTGTACTACCCATAATTACAACAATCCATACTTCACATCTCATTCAATGAAACAAAATTAAAAGCAAAGATAGAAAGAAAGCTCTTTAAATGTGGGATGCGAAAAATAGTTTCCGATTATCCAACTTTTTTGTTTCTATTTTTTAAAGAGTAGAACAATGAACACAACACAAAATCAAATAACCAAAGGCTAATTTAAGTTTCAAGATAAATTCAGAAAAAAGAAGAACAAGCACAACAATCAAAAGACAAGAATCCTTATTCAGAAGGATATTCGGTCAACTTCATCAGAAGACCAAACTAGAAATAAACCGCTCTCTCCATTCTTCTCTCAGTACCTGTAGTGAGCAGGCTTGTATGGTCCTTCAATGGGAATGCTGACGTAGTCAGATTGGTCCTTTGTCAACTTGGTGAGCTTAGCTCCAAGCTTTCCCAAGTGAAGTGCTGCAACCTTCTCGTCCAAATGCTTGGGTAGAACGTACACCTTCTTCTCGTACTTGCCGCTCGACTTCTCGTTCCAAAGCTCAAGCTGAGCAATCACCTGGTTGGTGAAAGAGCAAGACATGACGAAACTCGGGTGACCAGTGGCACAACCCAAGTTCATGAGACGACCCTCAGCCAAAACAATGATTCCGGACTTGGTGTCTGGGAAGACCCACCTGTCGGTCTGGGGCTTGATGGTGATACGCTTCACACCTGGGAAGGTCTCGAGCCCGAGCATGTCAATCTCGTTGTCAAAGTGACCAATGTTGCAAACAATAGCATTGTTCTTCATCTTCCTCATGTGGTCAACCATGATGATGTCTTTGTTACCGGTGGTGGTGACAAAGATGTCAGCTTCGGAAACAACATCCTCAAGGGTCAAAACTTGAAGTCCTTCCATCATAGCCTGTAGGGCACAGATGGGATCGATCTCCGTCACAATGACTCTAGCACCAGCAGTCTTCATGGCAGCGGCACAACCCTTTCCGACATCACCATATCCGCAGACAACGACAACCTTTCCGGCGATCATGACATCAGTGGCCCTCATGAGACCATCAGGGAGAGAGTGACGGCAACCGTACAAGTTGTCGAACTATAAACAAAAACACAAGGGATCATCAGTGACATCGCATTGGAGAAAAGGGATCGTAAAATATGGTCTATCTATAGCTACTAGGCGTGAGTCACTTTCAAGAAATATCTACATAACACAGATCTAGAAATCCAAAGAACACTACTTTCTTACAAATCTGAGAGATGTGAAGTCTATATACCTTGCTCTTGGTAACGGAGTCGTTGACGTTAATGGCTGGGAACAAAAGAGCTCCAGTCTCCTGCATCTGGTAAAGCCTCTTGACACCAGTGGTGGTTTCCTCAGAGACACCAACGAGTCTCTCCTTCATCTTGTGGTACTTCTTAGGGTCAACCTGAAGACCTTCCTTGATGATGGACAACACGATCTGGAACTCAGGGTTGTCAGTGGAAGTGGGATCAGGAACCTGACCAGTCTTCTCAAAGATCTCCTCAGCCTTAACTCCCTCATGGATCAAAAGCGTGGCGTCACCACCGTCATCGACGATCAGATCTGGACCACCACCTGGACCCCAGTCAAGAGCACGCTCCGTGCACCACCAGTACTCCTGGAGTGTCTCTCCCTTCCACGCGAAAACGGCGGCGGAGTCACGAGCGATTGCGGCGGCGGCGTGGTCTTGGGTGGAGAAGATGTTGCAGGAGCACCATCTGACTTCAGCGCCGAGGGCGGTTAGGGTCTCGATGAGGACGGCGGTTTGGATGGTCATGTGGAGAGATCCGGTGATTCTAGCGCCTTTGAAGGGCTGAGATGGGCCGAACTCGGTACGGCAAGCCATGAGTCCGGGCATCTCGACCTCAGCGAGTTCGAGCTCGAGACGACCGAAGTCGGCTTGAGACATGTCTTTGACCTTGTACTCGCGGCCACTCGACGTCTTCTCGACGACCAACGCCATCTCTAGATATTCTCGGGATCTGAGATTTGAAATTAGGGCAGAGAGAGAGAGGTAGAGAGAAGTGTGTGAGGAGAGACGAAAGGGAGTGAGAGAGTTTAAATAGATGAGGTTAAAATGAATGGACGGTTCAGATTGTTTTCAGGGTTCGGTGGATCTGGTAGAAGCTGTGATCACGTATCTCGCGGAACACGCTGCACGAGCAGAAAAACCTTTGTTGCTCGTCTGTTTTGGGTTGATCGTACGATAACCTGGGAAGGTCTGCCACGTGCCCGCGTCCAACTCGTTTAACAAATCTTAAGAACTCTAAAAACACCCTCATCTATGGTTCTAAATAAATTTTATAAATATTATTAAAAATAAATACGTATTTCTCTTTTTTAAGTCAATAAACACATTCAAATTTGGAGATATTTGTATTTATTTATATTATATTTATAAATATTACAATGTTATTATTTTTTATATATTAAGAATTCTACTAAAAATCCATATATGAAGTTGTTTAAACACGTTTTAAACCAGCTGAAATATATTGTTTCCGAGTAAATGCCCAAATGTGTTATTCTTGCTGTGTTTTTTTTTTTTTCAGAAAGTTTTCTTTTCTTTTTCAGCAAGACTTTCAGAAAGTTATTCTTGCTGTGTTATGCTGAATATTTGTTTAAAATCTGTTCTATCATTCATATACCAGTTTTCAAATTAAATCGACCAAAATATCTTCAAGGAGTATCGAATATGTCTGCTTATTTGACAATATGAATGCATATTTTTTGTCTTTTTTCGGAGGTTTTTAAATTTTGACTATGATTTTTAATGAATATTCGCTGAAAATTTGTGTGGTAATTTAGCATTTAATTTTGAGGCATTTTATCCGGATCCGCGGATCCGACCCAAAAAATTTCGACCCTATCCGAAACCGACCTGGCTTTTTTACCATATTGGTCTTGTTGTGAAGGACCCGCGGGTCGGGTCCGAACCCGAGACCCGAGTGAGGTGTATATGAGTGTTTCAGTTTATTTTTGGTATTATGGGTATTTTTTTTAAGTTTCAAATTTTAATTTTTGGGTATATTTTTAGGTTTAGGATAAAAATTTAGATTTTCAAAATATAATTCGGATAATCAGATAAATTTTGGATATTTTTCATGTCCGTGGATCATATTTTAGATAAAAAAATTCATATTTTCAAGTATTTAAATATTTTGAAGTATTTTCTATGTGTTTAGATATTTTTTGGGTTGAACTCGACATGACCCGAACCGAACCCGATTCGTAAATGAACTGAATCTGAATTGACAAACTCTGATTATCCTATTGGGTCCAACTATCTAAGACCGACCCGGATCCGAGAAGATCCGGACCGATCCTGAACCGAGAATCCAAATTATCCTATCAAGTCAATTCTTACTCTTAGATCCGAAAGACCCGGATCCGCAGTGACCCGATTCGAACTTGATCTGAGGACCCGAATGCCCAAGCCTAAGCCGAACAATAAAGAAGTCATATATTCAAGTTCGAGAAAATGACGTCAAAGGAAATGCATTATTTAAAGAAGTTATGTTATTCATGAACTTATTTATTCATTTCTCTCACTGGAACATATATTTCATCTATATAAAGAAGAAGATTGTGTTTTTAAGAGCTGAAGTGAAAAATATATGCTATTAAGAAAGAGGATCTGTTGACAAAAAAAAAAAAAAAGGGGATCTGATCAACAGTCAAGACGGATTATACCTCATGTATATGTAGCTAGAATCCTCTTTCATCTGACTGCGTAAAAAATCGAGAATCAATATGTTAATGGTACTAAATGAACATGGATCTTGTAGTATTTGCAATTTTTATTGGAACACAGAAAAAGTTTTCAAATTAGATTTGCATTAATCATTTTGCTCTGTATCGCAAGTTTGACGTCTTTACAATTTACGAGATCTTGTTCGTCTGGTTGGGCCACTAGCGTGTTCCATGTTCTCCGCATATTGCAATGAGATTCTTTTTTTCCAAATAAATGCCCTAGATCCAGCACATGTGACTTTGAGTAAATGTTTAATAGTCTTTCTAGAAAAATATTTAAAAATATTTATTTGAAGCCGCCCAGAAATATAGTCCGTCACTGAATTAAGATATAAATGAAAGTAGTTTATAATATCAAAGACTAGATTTTAATCTGCATATGCGCGGATTTATTTTCCTTTTTTTTTTCAATTGACAAATATTTAGTAAATGTCATATTTCATATATTTGTGTTTTATTTTATAAAAGATTTAAACTTTTTATATTTCTTTATCGTGTTTCATTTTAAATGACTATTTATATTTAAAAATTAAACTTTATTTCTTTAATGAATTAAGTTGGTATAACTCTGATAAATTAATTTCATTATGTGGTTAATATTTTTATTAAAAATAATTATATACTTTTAATAAAGATTTATACTTTTCAATGAAAAAATCAATTTTTTTTATGAATGCTTAAATTATATTAAGAAAAGAAAAAAAAATAATTAAAAATGGTTGGAAAAAAATTATTTGAACTTGGACTCAATGGCCCAAAGGAAAAAAAAATGTGAGAATTGGATCTGATTTCTTAATCGGCTCAAATGGCCCAAGAAAGATCTGATGTGGACAGTGGGCTTGATCCAAAAAAAATGGCCCAATATAGATGTGTTATTAATATTACTTGATTGCCCTTAATGAAACATGCAATGTTAAATGTTAGTAAATAAAAGGGCAGGCTAAGGTAAAAAGGACAATAGGATCCTGCTTTAATAGTATAGATACCACGTATCGAACTCGGCTAGCTGAGTTCGCCAATGATGCAAGACAAACCGAAGGTCGCGTTCTGCACGACTTCATCAATGCAAATCGGAAAAGGGAAAATCCGAAAAACTTAGACGAAACAAGAACGTTCCAAAATTATATAGAAAGGAACAACGCCGAACTCAGAAGAATCACACCATTATACATATAACAACAAGCTCGGCCCCAGCATTGATATAGTCATAAAGGAGACAAGAAGGATCCCCTTTACGAATAGGATAATCAGCGTAAGGTTGCACGACGTAGAAAAAATCAAGTTCCCAGAATATTCTAGAAACACTGATCCGAAAGTCCATGCTCGAGCCTTTCGACTCACCATATCCGTGGCACACCTAAACGACGATGAAAAAGAAGCGGGCTACTACGATTCTTTGCAGAAAATCTCAACGGCTTTGCCTTGGAATGGTTCACATGCCTCGAAGGAAACTCCATCGATAATTTCACCTAACTCGTATCGGTCTTCTTGAAGCAAATATTCAGTGTTCATAGAGACAAGAGAGCCACCGAAGCCGATCTTTGGAATCTCATGCAAGCACCATTCAAGCTTCTGAGAACATACATTAACAAATTCAGAGACATCAAGGCCAAGATTCCACACATGAACGAAGGCGTTGCCATGGCTGCCTTAAAAACGGCGTTTGGTTCCATCAATATTCAAAGAAGAAATGCTGGTACGAGCTCCTACCATCGAGGATGCATTCTATCGGGCTTCGTATTTCTCAGCATGAAGAAGAAGTCATCGCCTTGAAAGAACGGTATAGTGCAAACAAAAACAACACTAGCAGGAAACCGACTACTCGAGGGCAACATTCCTTCGCGAGAAAACAATTCACCCCAAAGCATACCATCAAATTTTGACCCTAGCAAATATTGTACTTTTCACAAACGAAAGAGGCACTCTACTGAAGAATGTCGACATGTACTCCTAAGGAAAAAACAAAGATGAGGAAATTGATGAAAATTCTGAAAAGAGAGAAGCCCTAGCAACCCTCAAGGGGAACAAAAAGACGAAAGTTACCTCCAACAAAATAAGTAAAGAAACTGAAGAGGAGTTACCGAGCTCGCCTCCACCAACGCCCGAAAAGAGGGTCAACATTATCACTTAGGGAAATGTTCCCGATAACCCCAAACCAATTTCCAACAAGTCCGAATTCAAATCACTAAGTGATCAAATGACTTGCATCACCATCACGGTAACAATTCAAAATCCAGGAGATCCAAAGCATAACACCAAAAAAAACGGATCTATTGATCTAATAAGTCCGAGGTGGCACGACGCTTTGATCGGGCAACAAGAACAAAACTGATGCGAAAAAATGCTCAAATTATGAAGACTCCTGGAAAAACCAATAATTTAAAGACAAAAAAACTCAAAAGAAAAACAGCCAAAGATCGTTCAATCACGACCTGTCTGGGGGGAAATGTACTACCAACCAATACAAACAAAAAAGTGGTATTTCCCGGCAAAGAAAAAGAACCAACCCGAAAGGCGATTCAACTTCATCTACCGAGGGTCGAAGTTTCTGTTATCATATGTAACTTATGAGTTTACTCCATTCCCGAGACATAATGATATTTCAAATTCTCAATCCAAACCATTTTCAATCTAATCAAAAATGATTAATTGTCGATCAGGGACTCTGATCAAGTCATCAGACATAGTCGATCCCGGTCAAACGCGGCTGAAAGCATCGGTAAATATTTTTAAACTGATTCAACATCGACACAGTATGGTTTTAGTCCACTCTCGATCTTGAGCCACCTTCAAACTGAGCTTCAACTTGTGAACGAGTTTCTTCATCTCGTAAAGCTCTTCGGAGCGAAGAGTATCCTGCAAGCGTCTCTACAAAGTCGTAGCAAACTCGTTATTCGCCTCCATAGTCTGAAAACAAGAAGACGAATAAGAATCAGAAACAATTAAAGAAAGCGAAATAGACTACGGTACCTTAGAATGAGCAACATCCATCTTCACGTAAGCGTCACGCTCCGTCATATTCTGCAATGAAGGAAGCGGAAACCCAACCGGTTTGAAATATCTTACCAGGTGAGCGACACTATCTGGATCTTCGATAATAGGATAATCCTTAGCATGAAAAAAGCCTCACAGTAGCACCCTCGTTCGAAGAATTTAACCTATGATTGACACCCACGTTCTTGGCTTTTTTCGGAGGACGATCACGCCCGTTAAAGCCGGACGGGCTATTCGAGTTAGCACAAGCAGTCGTGCCTTTTCCATCACGCTATTTAGTCCCATCCACATCAATGAATGTCCGAGGGAGCGTGTCTCCTCCCTCAAAACTTATGCGTGCGCATCGCTTACATCACCTGAAGGAATCCTTTCCAATCCAGCAGTTCCGCTTCTGTTTCAAATCCTCTCGCACTCCCGAGAGCTCGTTCTTCTTTTGGTCGACATTCTCAAACCAGGGATTAGAGACGATCAAGAAGGAGCAAGGCAAAAAACAATGGCCTTCAATAGCTTAAAAAATGAAACCCGTAGAAGAATCTTCTCTCAACAAAAGAATAAAATCTAAGAAAATCTAATCTTTCAAGATATCACAAAAAATCCACGATTATCAAAGCGATCAAGGCGGATTTCAAACGAAGATTTGGAAATGATAAATCTTAAAAGATAAAGGACCAAATCCAAGTACATCAAACACAACAAGAAATAAGAAATATCTGATTTGCAAACCAAGAGGAAAATGACGACAAAGCAACGTAACTATCAAGAACATGACTTCTTGTCAGCAGCCGGCGACTGAGTAGGATCGCGAGGCACAGATTCCTCCGAAATTTGAGGAAGGTCGAGGCCGGACGGAGACCAGTCCAGCACGGCGGCTAACTCGAGAATCGCCCCACAATCCATATATGTAGTCTTTAGACGGGCGAGTTAATCTTCCACAACCAACTCTCCATCTTTGATCTCCCCCAAGAGATCGATGTTCGAAACGACCTTTTGAAGCTAGATCTCCGCGTCGATTTCCTTTTTCTTCTTATATCTGAACTTTCCCTCGAGTTTTTCTCAACTGTCCCGATATCGTGGAGATCTTTCTTTACCGCGTAGGTCTCGTCTCTTTTTTAGCATTAGGCCGGCTTCGAGAAGTTGATCGGGCTCATCTTTATTATCTAATTTCAACTTTGTTTATTAGCTGATCCAAATCGAGGCCCAACATTGAAGATAAAATAAAATTGATGATTTTTTAATTGTAACTACTAATTTTTTTTGTAGAGAATTTTATTTTGTAAATTATTTTATTCTGATTTGAATTCTCATATTACATTATGTTTGAACAATAGAATGACATTTGATGTCAAAAGGAAAAATTGAAGTTGGAAGTGGTTTGAAGAAAATAACTGGTCTTAAAGAATAAAAACAGGTGTAAATGCAATAGCCAGTAATAAGTGTTGACACTATGTGTGCGTGGCCGTGGCGTGGCGTGTGTGTGCTGTTTGGATCTGGACAGGCGCGTGGAAGAGCGTCGGTGGATCTGAACTATGCAGTCTAACATCGAAGCTCGGATCACAACAGAAAAAAAACAAAGGGTGATGACTTCAATTATACGTATGTTTCTAAAAGGTTTGTAAAATTTAAAGTAGCCGACAGCAAGAACCATAGCAATTATGCGACGATGTGGGCTACTTTTTTTAGGGACTTTCGAATATAAAATGAGCTATTTTCACTCTTGGGCAATTTTAAGTTTTCTATTACACTTTATAACAATTATTGCTCATTAGACATTTTCTTCTAACTTATTCTCTTTTTTTCTAGCTAAAGTATAATTTAGTTATAACTAAGCAGACTCACTCAATATTTCATCTTCTTCCTTATTTTTTGTAACCACAGAAACAATGGTATAACCATATAATGAAAACATCGGTGATGAAAACGGTTTCGCCGAAAGCTATCGGAGAGCTTCCTCCTTCACGTCGTGCTCCGCAACTAATCCGCCTCGCTCTGTGACAGTAATAAAAAGAAGAAGCAAAATTTACGTTTTTGTTGTAGAAACAAAATCAGTTAGAGCTTGAAATCATGTCTTATATGAAATTTATACATGTTTAAAGGTATAATAAGCAAGAAAATTAAAAAAATGGATGATTAAGATGAGAATAATGGCTGGCGGCCATAGAAGAAAATTGCAGAAAACCCTAATTGATTTTGGAGAAGATGAAGTTAAAATTACGAAAATGTCATTCGTTAAAAAAACATGAAAAAATAAATGATTTATATGTACATGATATGTACATACAAATACACTATTCACATGTACAACGATTCATATGTATATAAAACGAGTCATCCCTTGTTTCTGGTTCCACGATGATGATGGTTTCCTGGAGGAGCATGCCCAAGTGGTTTTCCTGATACAATCCATAAAGATATATAACATACATTTGTAAGTTATAACATTTGTAAATTTAAATAGCATTCAAATGTACATACACATATCGTTGTCCACTTGTACAACGACTCACATGTACACCGGTGTATACTAGTATGTTTTTCATATATGTACATCGATGTGTACATACAAAAACTGTTCATGTGTACATATATGATATCTCATGTTTACCAATATTGACATATACACCAAGATTTAATATCCACATGTACACTTGTTTACCAATATCGACATGTACATTTTACCATGGTGCAACATTCAATTAGACATTTACAAATTTGTAACATAGATTTACAAGTTTCAACATTGTATGTTCAAATGGTGAATATATTTACACAAAATTTATGCCACATGAGAATTCAGAACAAAGTCTAAATTGTTTTAATTATGTAAACTTTGATTCTTTCGGATAGAGTTGGAGATGTACATCATGTTCGTGTTAAATTTTGATTTATTCAGATAAAGTAAACAAACTTCATGTTGCATTTTTGTTGTTATATACATCTTGTTCATGTACACAAGTATATTGAGTAACCACATGGATACGATCTTGGCATCTTGTTCAGTGTACATGTGTACATGGGAAGACGAAAAGAATCCAAATGTACATCGTGCAAACAATGTCTATATTGTGTTAACACTATCTACATTATGTTAACATTAGCGTGAATTCCAAAAGTCGTAGAAGCTTGATTTTTTAGATGGAAAATCTACAAAAAATTGTATGTCAGAATCATCAATGTTTACACATATATGCATTGTCCACATGTACAATATTTTACAAAAAGTTTAATGTACACTGTTCATTTGTACACCAACTAGGTTTTAACATACATTTAGTGGTGTGAATATTAGAAAGGTCATATTGTCTAATAGTGGTTTAAATTACATTTTAGGTGAATAAATTACATTTATGTATTTATTTGCATATCACAGGGGAAAATATATATTTAGAATTTTGGAGGTGAAATTAAGAAGCAATTTGCACGTTTAAATAATATTAGGGTCAAAACTGAAATAGGACAAAAGTTGAAGGGTTGGACGTGCAAAAACATCAAAGTTAGCCATTGTTGCTCTTAAACTTTTTATACCAGTTGGAGGTTGCAATAAAGATGAACGAAGGTCACGGCACGACGAGAAAAGAGGAGCTGGGACACAACAAAAATGATTGAGGCAAAGTGAAAACGGGATGAACTGGGTTCAATCGTCGTGTGACACCACGAGAAAGATGAACACGACAGCCAGGAGATCGAGCTTGGTTGAGGGTCACCTGCGGTTTTGAAGCAAGAACAGAGTACGGCGATGCGAGAAAATCGAAAAAACGTAAACGCCATGGTTGAAGCTTTAATCGATCACATTGTTAACGTCATCGTATACATCACGATTATACCAACATCAGAGATATAGCTTGACATATCTCAAAAGATAGACTGAATAATGAATATACTGATTAAATACATGTTTTTTTTAAAGAAAACTTCTGGAAAAACAATATTCATTTTACAAAAAAAAGGTGAAAAACTCAAAAAGAGGAAAACGAAGAAGAAAGATATACGAGACCCACTTTATTTTTCTTGTTTGTTAAGAAGAGTTGTGATTAAATCCCATATCTAGTCAACGAATAGGTAGAAAATAGAACTAGTTAGTTTAGGCAAAAAGAAGCTGGTAAGATAAACTGCCTTGGTAAAAAAAAGTGTCTTATTTTGTTATAAAAAGCTCAAAATAAGACAGTGTAATTATTTCATATAAAATTTTCATTTACTTTTTCTACAAGAAAAAGCAAAAAATTAAATATATAAAAGAAAAATAAAAAAAGATTAATTCCTAATGGATTCGGGATAAGAAAATCTATAATACACAATCCAACTCTTCTAAGAGTCCAAGTCACCAAGCAAAAACCCTAGCTGTTTCTTTGAACAGATCCGCAGTTACATAAGCGTCGTTAGTGAAACCACCAACACCACACCAAAGTGGAAAAGGAAACCAAGGCGCAAGATAATCAAATCGAGATCCACGACAGCAACACTGCCACTTGAGAGAAATGAATACCCAAACTGGAAAAATACTACCAGTAAAAAAACTTTTTGAAAGGGATTAAAAAGAATTTTGACTTCTATCCAATTAAAAACCGTTGTCGTTACTAGTCGTTGCTGGAATCCGCTTTCATGCTCATCGCCGTCCTCCGAACGGAAGACTTACTCATTAGCTCCGTCAGTTCAAGTACTTCCACTTCTCCTCGCAACGGTCACCAATAAATAATTTACTATCTCAAAACAAGTACCAGCAAAGGATTCACGGATGTATATTATATAGATGAAATATTAGTGACGGTATTTATATTTTTTCTATATTTTTAAGAGTTAAAAACAAAAAAAGAATATTTACCTTTAACTACACCATTTAAGTTTTTTTAGTTCTAGTTCGATTTAAGAACAAGTTTATCCCTCTTACTCTATTTTTTTAGTTTATTATTATTTTACTTGTAAAATTGATAGCAAAAATAGTAGTTGAATGGTGACATATTTGCGTACTGTGGTGCGTTCTTGTTGTCCCGTTTATAACATTCAAGACCTCAAAGAGCAAATATGATATCCCATTCTAGGAGATGGTAGGATGATACATATCTTTCACTATAAATATCAAGCGAAACTGGGTTAATAGATTGATATATATATAACTTTTCTTTTTTCTAGTTCGAGTTGATTAAAGACTTTTTACCCTTTGCTATTTTATTTAGGAGTTTAGTATTTCTCTAAGCATACCATGACCTACAAAAGAAGGAATAGTCACACCGTTTGTTCTGTATGTCACCATGTCGACACCACACTAGAAATTAAGGAGTAATCAATACTTATATCGTATTTATAAAAAGAATTGTTTTCTATCAGAAAAATATAAGGACTTTTTTTTTTGCTAAAAATATAAGGACTTACTTTTCTTTTCTTTTCTTGTTGTTTATTGAGTTAGGTGGGTTTCCACTTATACCGTCTAAATCGGAAGTTGGTGAAATTCACCAATAACAAGAGTTCCGCGTCTATCTACCGCATGGAAAATTCTCCAAAACGTGACTATACTCTCACTACTGTTTTTCTTTAATTTTTTATTCTTTCTTAAATCATCTCCAAAAAAAAACTTTATTTTAAAGTTTTCAAAACTCTATAATTAAAGTTTAAAAATATTTTTCTCCAAAAGCAAAACTTCAAACTTAACTTCGAAACTATCTGTATTTTATAATATGGTTCTTATATTTGTCATCACTAATTTAAATTCATAAAGCTTTTGTAAATAACTAGCACATATATTAACATATTACAATAATATTAATTAATAAATATTATATTAAAATATAAAATTTTTTAAAAAATAACTTAATTAATATTAAACTTCAAGCAAAATACCATATTATTCCATAAAGTGATTTTCGTAATGCATATATGATCTACTAGTGCATTTCAAAGTAAAAATAGCTTTCCTCATTTTTAATTTGTAGATTAGAGATAAAAATTGTTGAAATCGAAAGACACTAATACTTGTAAATACATTAGATCAGAACAAGAAAGTAAAAGAGAAACATAAAATATTGCTAAAAAACTAACTTTTATCGATGATATTAATACTCGTGAATATAATCAATATCAACAAGAAAAAATTGTACGAAAAGACATCATCAACAACAACAACAACAACAACAACAACCATCTTCAATTACACAAAAAAAGTTGGACAATATTTAAAAATTTTGAAGGTTCCGGATCAAACTTACCTGACTATTAGTATTGTTGAAATATTTAAATATGTGTAATAGCTATGTCTTCATGTAATTTTTTTTAAAAAATTTTGTTAAGTTTATTTTGTATATTTTTGTTATCTAAATCTAGTTTTATATATTTTAAATCTTCTTTTAAAGTTTTATTTAATTTTATGTGTAAACTTAAATTTTATTAGCAAAACTTAAAATATTTATGAGATATAATTTTTATAAGGATTAAAATAATAAACAAAAAAATATTTATGAATTATAATTTGATGTGTAATTGTAGGGACCAAAATATAAATAAAAATATGAAACTTCAAATTTGAAGTCTTGAGAAGTGAAACTTCAAATACAGAGTTTTACTCCTCAAAACTTCATTTTTGAAGTTTTGAAGTTCTTTTTTGGAGAGAAAAACTTCATATTTGAAGTTATAGAGTGTCTTTTGGAGATGCTCTTAGCATATAGTATAAAATAAATCGTCAAACAAAAAATTTCCTGTTTCAAAACAATATTTTTAAAAAATTACCGAGTTCGTGACAAAGGTAAGTTGCAAGCTACTTTTCGACTTATGAAGGAATAAAACGCACGTAAATGAAGCGTTAAAAAAGGTTGCGATTTGCGTGCGGTGCAAATAAGAAAATGAAAATCTTTGTCACATCACACATGTCGATCACAGATCTGCTACCACCACTACGCACACTAGTTAAGTACCACAAAATCAATTTTAAATACGACATGACGAATATAGCCTTCACCGACTCACTAAACTACAAAACCACCTACTCACCTTCCCCTCCTCATGGCCCATGTTCTGCCTTCATTTTTTCTAGTACATTACTTCCACCGTATCGTTTAAAAATTAGAAGGAAAAAAATTTGTTTCAAAATAATTGATGTTCTCGTTATTCTAAATATAATTTAAAACTATTTAAATTTTGTGACCAATTGTAAAATATTAATTTTTTTTTATTGGTTGAATTAATTTCATTTAATGATATTTTTATGTAACCAAAATAAATTGTATAGAAATTTGTATTTTCTTAATCCAAGTGTAAAAATCGTAAAAATCACTTAAAGTAATACAGATGGAATAATTTTTTTAACTTGCTTTGTTAATTGTTTCTCACAAAAAAAAAACTTGTTCTGTTAATAAAAATTACAAAATTTTCTCAAAGTCCTACTACTTCAACTACTTCGTGTTATGCATAGCTGCTACAAAAAGTTTAGATAAGAGCATACCAATATTTCATGGTAATATGTTTGTTTACTAAATGTGTATTTAATGTCTCTTTAGGATAACACTTTAGTGTTTTTCTTCTTATTTTGGTTTTTGACGTTCGGTAATATTTGTGGCTAGACTATCTATTATATGTAGTGCTCTGGATAGATAGTGTGCTTTCACGTGCCGCCGGACGCTGGTGGAAACTTTAAACGCGTTTAGGGAATCAACAGAGAAGATGTGACGAAAGAGAGTCTCAGTTTTTTTTTTAAACTGCAAGTAAGGAAATAGTGAGAGAAGAGTTACCCAAAACAATCTTAGATATAGTCAAGGCTTTTAGATCATAACCAGTTAAAAAGAGAATTTTGTTTGGTAAAAAGGCAAAATAATTTGACCACAAAAAAAAGGCAAAATAGTAAAAGCGCACCCGATATTCCTACTACCACACACACCTAACACCAAATTTAGAAAAGAGGGTCAAATCCGTAATTATAGTACTACTTCTTCTCCGCTTTTAAACCCAACCGCCTTCCTTCCACTTCTCCACTATCCGATCTCAGATCTCTCTCTCTCTCTCTCCCTCCATTTCCCAGATCTCCCGTCGACCATATTCTCCGAGATGGATCCAGTCTCAGCCTGGGGAAACACCCCTCTCGTCACCGTCGATCCAGAGATCCACGATCTCATCGAAAAGGAGAAGCGTCGTCAATGCCGCGGAATCGAACTCATCGCCTCCGAGAACTTCACTTCCTTCGCCGTCATCGAAGCTCTCGGAAGCGCACTCACCAACAAATACTCCGAAGGCATGCCTGGCAACCGTTACTACGGAGGTAACGAGTTCATCGACCAGATCGAGAATCTCTGCCAGTCACGCGCTCTCGAAGCCTTCCGTCTCGATTCCGCATCATGGGGCGTCAATGTCCAGCCCTACTCCGGATCTCCGGCCAATTTCGCCGCCTACACCGCCTTGCTTCAGCCTCACGATCGTATCATGGGCCTCGATCTACCTTCAGGTGGTCATCTGACGCATGGATACTATACGTCCGGTGGGAAGAAGATCTCTGCTACTTCGATCTACTTTGAGAGCCTTCCGTATAAGGTCAACTTCACCACTGGTTACATTGATTACGATAAGCTTGAGGAGAAGGCCATGGATTTCAGGCCTAAGTTGCTCATCTGTGGTGGTAGTGCCTACCCTAGGGATTGGGATTACGCTAGATTGAGAGCTGTTGCTGATAAGGTTGGAGCTCTCTTGCTCTGTGACATGGCTCACATCAGTGGACTCGTTGCTGCTCAGGTATATTACCTACTACTCTCTTGTTGTATGTTTTCAGTTTCTCAGATCTGGATTTGTAGAACTCTGATTCCGAATCAATTACACATATCTCATATCTGTTTGCATTCATGCATCAAATCTAGTGTTTTCAGGGTGTATTATTATCGAATGAGATTGTTCCAAAGAACAAATCGTATCTCATTTCACTCTCCAAGATAAAGTTTTGATTTTTGTTTGTAGTTCTAAACACCTTTACGCATGCGTAAGTGAACGTACCATGGGAACTTATAAGTCTGATTAAGTGCTGTGGCTACTCTAATGTTAGTTGCAGTATTGAGTTTTGTGCAGTTAACCTGAGAGCTGATTGAGTTTTTTTTTTTAAATTTATATTCACAGGAAGCTGCAAACCCCTTTGAGTACTGTGACGTTGTGACAACCACAACCCACAAGAGTTTGAGGGGTCCAAGGGCTGGTATGATCTTCTACAGGAAGGGCCCAAAACCACCAAAGAAGGGACAAGCCGAGGGTGCAGTCTATGACTTTGAGGACAAAATCAACTTTGCTGTGTTCCCTGCGCTTCAAGGTGGTCCTCACAACCACCAGATCGGTGCTCTAGCTGTTGCGTTGAAGCAGGCTAATACTCCTGGTTTCAAGGTCTATGCGAAACAGGTGAAAGCCAATGCTGTTGCCCTTGCAAACTACCTGATGGGTAAGGGATACAGTATCGTAACCGGTGGAACTGAGAACCACCTTGTTCTTTGGGATCTTCGCCCTCTTGGATTGACCGGTAAGTGAATAATATCTCAGAGTTCCTTTGAGACAATATATTACACGGAACTAGTCCTGATGTTTTTTTTAAACTCTGCTTCTGTCAGGTAACAAGGTTGAGAAGCTTTGCGATCTGTGCAACATTACTTTGAACAAGAATGCTGTCTTTGGAGACAGCAGTGCTCTTGCTCCTGGAGGTGTAAGAATCGGTAAGAGAGTGAGATTGATCGAAATGTTCCTGGAACTCCCTTGCTGGACTTTGAAAATATATCTAAATAATGTTTTTCTTTTGTAGGTACTCCTGCGATGACATCAAGGGGATTGGTGGAGAAGGACTTTGAGATGATAGGAGAGTTCTTGAGCCGATCAGTGACACTGACATTGAACATCCAGAAGGGGCATGGTAAACTGTTGAAGGACTTCAACAAGGGTTTGGTGAACAACAAAGAGATCGAGGAGCTCAAGGCTGATGTCGAGAAGTTCTCAGCCTCCTATGAGATGCCTGGATTCCTCATGTCTGCGATGAAGTACCAGGATTAGAGATTTCCTCTCTATCAAAGAGTAATCTCTTATTATCTCTATATATAATATGCTTTTGTAGGGCCGCCTGTTTGGCATTCACAAGGCTAAGAGATGAAGAAACAAACAGTAAAATACAAAAAGGGTTTTCTTGAGTAATTTCTTCTTGAATGTTTTTATTTTATCTTATTGAAATTGTTGTATTTTGTTGGCTTTTTAATAATATCAAGCGAGTTTCTATTACTGACGATCAACTTTAAATTGTTTGTGTTTGTCTGGTTTACAATCGGAGTGTCAAAATGCTTATACATTTTTTATCCGGATGAGGGAACAAGTAGCATACCAGCATAGCTAAAAAAAGTAGGAAAGAGCAGGCAAAGAGGTAAGAATAAGGGCGTGGTTAGCAAATTGCAACGGGAAGGATTTGCTGAAAGCAGCTAGTAGTGGTGTGAGTAGGTAGCGGGGAACTGTAGCTAGAGCAAGCTGTGACCGGAAATTAAAACAAAAACAAAAACAAAACCAAAATTGAAATTAATTTATTTAAAAATTTAATGAAGATATATAATTTAAAACTATAAACTAAAACTTCAAATTAATATATCGACATAGTCATATTTCGAATACTAGTCATATATTACATCAATGTAGTATATATCTTTTCTTTGAGTTTCTTTATTAGAATCTTTTTTTTGAGCAACTCTTTATTAGAATCTAATAATTCAAACAATTCATCTTTCATTTGTCCGTACTTATGAATATCTACATCTTTTTGTTGATCTCATATGAAGCTACTTAATGTCATAGTCGTTACCACAATTTTAAATTGGGTTTGTAGATATATGTTAGATTTCTAATGATAATTTTTTTTACAGTCCAGAAGTTCGCATAGTCACCCAAGGATGGTCTTGACATGTTAGGGATTATAGATAATTTAGTAAGAGTTTAGATTATTCAAAGGAGACTATATCAAAGAGCGATAGATAAAAACATATTTCTCCGTGTTTTTCTCTCGCACACGAGAAAACTCGAGAAATGGACATCGAGTATATATGATCATGAGAAAATTCAGCTGACTTGTTCACCTGTTCACTACGACATTCTGAAAACATATTTATGGTATCAGAATGCATCATTTACGTGATTTATAAAGAAAAAATTATGTCCATCATTCTTAGGAAATGATTACATTATTGTAGTATTTTTCTTTCGTCGTAGTTTTTTATTCCATCAGAATTTTCTATGATTAGTTTTTTAATGAGATAATACATAATACAAAATAGATAAGCAATATGAATATTAGATAATGCTTTTCTATTTTAAGATAATGTTTATTTATAAGTTTTGTCTTATTTGTTTTTAGTAGGCTCATAAACACTACACTAATACTATATAAAACTTATGTTACAACACAATAAGAAAAGTAACATCAAATATTTTAATCTTTTTCTTCTGTTACTTTATTGTCATATATGAAGAGAAAACACTCAACCTATAATATAAATATATAATAATACATATTAATTTTTCTTTTATATTTTCTCACCAAAGTTACAATAGTAACAACTTTTTCAAATCCACATTCTCGTGATTCTTATAGGCCACGATCATTCTTTAAAGGTCCACAACTGTTGAAACATTACTTATATGATTTTTTATAATCTCTTAACATTTTTGGTTATAATCAGTTCTTTTTTTTCCGACATTCAAACGGCTGTTCTATTACTCAGTACAAGTCCCTACGAAAAGATCTTGCTATATCATAGCTAATGAATCAGACTATACATTTTCAGATAGAGGAATAAAAATCGAGAACTCAATGAATCTACTCTTCAGCTCCATCAACTCCTTTAATTAAGTGGAAAAGTTAGGCTTTGCTCATAGATCTTGAATCATCGAGACTATAACTTTGCAATCAGTGCCAAAAACCTGACACGTCGATAGATGAAGCATGCACTCAATCACCTATGAGAAGGCCTCGAGCTCTGAGTGAAGTTGTGAGATTCTTCACCGCTGGTTTCGTGCTCCCAATAGTTCAGTTACTTTTCTAGAATTTGTCCATGTCCATCCATAACCACTGAAGAGTGTGTCATGTGTCCATGATTCATCTAATGCATCTCTTAGAATTTGCTATATGTTCAGGTTTTTGTGTAATTTCTGGTTCTTCCTATTTGTGAGTTGCTTCAAACCAAGCATGACATTCAGACTCAGCATGTCGGACAGTTTTCAGTGGATCTCTCTATCTGTCTCTCTAAATAATTTATTATTCCACGCTTTTAAATATCCCACATAATCTAAAGATATAGATCTTTATCCAGGTCTTCTATATCGTTTTTCCACCAAAAAAAGCAATTCATGTTCGTGTAATGACTTTCACTGGGAACATCGTCGGTAGAGCTGGGATTGATGTATGTGTCCATATTAGTAGACCTGAAGGACACTCAAAGATGGCAAGACATGATTATGTCCCAATAGCAATGCATACATAAAACTTTAAAATTGTTAGATATGAATCTATTCGCATATATTTAAATATACTGAAATAACTAAAAAAAAAAATTAAATAATATCATTTAAAAATAGTAAATAAACTTGAAATTAAATAATTGATCATATAATATTTTCCAATTATTTTTATTAAAATTATAACGCATTTGGATATTAAAAACACTAATTCATAAAACAAGTTTTAGTTTTAATAACATTTTAAACTATTTCTATTTTTTACGTATCATATAGACTATTTTAGATATATTTTAAAATATATATATATATATATATATATTTTAAAGCGAATCCAAAATTTCTAATATTTATATTATAATTATTTGTAAATATTGGATATCATAATTCTACACATTAAAAAGAAATTAAAAATTCCAAGAGTCGGAAATTCAATTTATATCCCTCCCTCCAAAGTAATAATTGTAGCCCATTTTATTCTCCGGTATACAAATGATGTCGTCAAGTTGGGGAGACGAAGAGGAATTTACAGAGGAGGATCTTCTCGCAATCGAGGCCATCGAGGCTTCCCATCTCTCCCAATCATCATCTTCTTCTTCTTCTTCGACCGTACGGCCTGCGAACTCAAATCCAAATCAAACCCCAAATCAGATCCGTCGCCAATTGCCTCGTTCCATCACTTCTCCCACACCCTCTAAGCGATTTCCACTCTCTCGTTGCAGAGGTAATTCCTAGCTTATAAATCTCGATTCACCACTCTCTCTCTATGGATCGTTCTCTGTTAGTTTTGAATCTCCCGGTCTCATTGCTTAGAAATTTCTCTGATCTGTTACGCTAAAATATGTATATAAACTAAGAATCATTTCATGATTGGGTAGCGAAACAACTTAACCTTATGCTAATTGCAGCTAAGAATTTTCCAGCGATGAGGTTTGGAGGTAGGATTTTGTATAGCAAGACTGCTAGTGAGGTTGATAGGCGAGCAATGCAGCTTCTTAAAGTTCTCGATACCAAGAAAGATCATTCTGGGAGAGCTTTTATTGGCTTTGATATTGAGTGGAGACCCAGTTTTAGAAAAGGTATTTATGCTAATTTCGTGCCAAATTCTCAGACTTATGTGTATTGTTTTTTTCTTATTTTTGAAAACACTTCTTAGTTCATGCCATTAGGGTCATATCTTGGTCTCTACTCTTTTGATTTATCTGTTAAGAGTTTCAGTTTTATAGTATGCAATGTTCAATCAAATGCATTTTCATGGTGCATTACTGCATTTTATCTCTATGGATGCATATGTTCTCCTCTCTTTAGATCATAAACAGCTTATGGCTGTTGTCTTTTTTTTTTTGAAACACTACATTATGCTTGCTGTCTTCTTTCTTGATTTATCTGAAGAAAGTGTAGATGGCTCACTTGTGCTGTTTTGAGTAGTCTCCAATCTCATTGCTTCATGCATATTATACGCTACAGAGCTCTTATATTATTCTGCTCATCTATGTTGTAATGATAGTGCTTTGTGAAACTGTAAGCTTCTTATCTGTTGGCCTGCACTTTATATACAAGATGATCGTTTGGTTGACAGCGCAATAGATTATTGTACTTTGAAAACTCAACCACGGATGCTTCAACTCACGTCAATTCTTTGAAGATTTTATTGGGGTCCATTATAATGTAAATAAACGGGACATTTTCATGAACTCTTTAGTGTTTGCTGGTATATATACATTATACTGAGACAAGTTCTCGTGATCAATTACTGATGATTAGCGAAAATATGGAATTTTTTAGGTGTTCTCCCAGGGAAGGTTGCAGTTGTGCAGATATGTGTAGATAATAGTTATTGTGATGTAATGCAAATTATACACTCTGGAATCCCACAGAGTCTCCAACATCTTATTGAGGATTCATCTCTCGTAAAGGTTTGTTCAATATTTTGAAGTGAACAAAAGTTTATGCTGTAACACCATGTATGCTCAAGTTCTGTTACATGTACATAGGTAGGTATTGGAATTGACGGTGACTCTGTGAAGCTTTTCCATGACCATGGAGTGTCCATCAAAGATGTCGAAGATCTTTCTGATTTAGCCAACAAAAAAATTGGCGGAGGTTTGAAAAAATGGGGCCTTGCTTCACTAACTGAGACACTTGTTTGCAAAGAGGTACCACATGGGCTTTTGTTGATTGCAAAAGCTTGATCTTAATCTTCTCTTAACAACTTTGGAACTACTCTGCAGCTACTTAAACCGCATAGAATCAGGCTCGGAAACTGGGAGGTGCGTCCTCTGTCAAAGGAGCAGTTACAGTATGCAGCAACCGATGCTTATGCTTCGTGGCATCTTTACCACGTAATTAACATCAAAGAAAAACCATATTTTCTTACGCAAAGACCTTAACGCAAAAGTTACACATCGGTCTAATTATAGTACTGTTACTTGTTTGAGATTGTAACTGATGAGTAAGAAGCTAACATAGAGCGTTTTACATTTTCTCAGGTGCTAAAGGACCTTCCTGATGCTGTGGATTGATCATAACGTGGACGATGAACCTTAAAGGTTAACCACTAGATGCAGTCTCACGGAAAAAAGAACATTTGAACATTGTATCTAGTTGCAGTCCATTTTAGTCGTAATTCATGCTCGGTTTAAATGTTTCTGCAGTATAAAATAAAGTATAAGGTCCTGGTATGGTTAACAATCGAGAAACCAGGGGCTTTGTGGTGAGGTTTTTGATTCAGACTTGGAATACAGTGTAAAGATCTGAAAAGCTCTTCCACAGACTCTTTTTATGTTCTTATAAATAAATCTTAGAAACTTATTTAAGCAAAACAGGAAACACAAATATGTAAGAGTTGGACCACAAGAAGGAAACAAAAACAGACATTGCAATTACATGAAAAGCATTACCAGAGTGATGATGTCTTGTCATGAAAATTGAAAACCAAAGTATAAGAACCAAAGAGAATTCTTAACGACATTACAATAGTAATTTAAAAACAACATAGTTAGATTGCAATAGTAACAATATAAACAACATAGACATGACTGGTTCTTGTAGATATCTTCAGGCAACTGATGCTTGTATTATGCAAAAGAGCGAAAGATTCTCAAGAACCAGTCATGTCTATATGAAGACAGAATATGGCCGATGACGAATCCACAGAATACACCAGGTGCATAAGCTATTGCAGCTGCAATCCAGCTCGAGACTTGATCTTTTTCTTCCTTTTCTTCATCTTGTTTTCTCTCTTCTTCTTTTCCTTCACCGCATGACCTTTTGAGAGGAGCACCGCACAGCCCAGGATTATGTACGAATGAAGAACTATTTTGGCTTTGAATCTGAGTGCCTTGTGGTATTGGGCCTTCGAGCATGTTGTTGGAGAAGTTCATCCACGCCAGAAACGTGAGTTTCTCGAGCTCTGGTGGGATTGTGCCAGATAATCTGTTTTAGGATAGATCTAGGGACTGGAGATTGGTCAAGTTCGATAGAGATGGTGGAATATGCCCCGTGAAAGCATTGTTGGTCATGTTGAGCACAATCAGTTCCTTAAGTAGGCCGATGGATTGAGGAATGTCTCCTTCGAGTCTATTTCCAGAGACATGAATGGTTTTGTAGATTCTAAAACTACTCCCAAGAAGCTCCATTTTCGAACCTTTGTTCGCCAGAACCACTGACTTATGGTAGTTTGAAAATGTAAAACCAATAAACCTATGCAGCTTATCATATGCAATGTACACAACAGATGACATTGTACTCCAACCAGCAAAGTAATCCAATGGCAAGACTCCAGTGAAGAGATTTTCCGAAATGTCGAAAATTCGCAGCTTAGGGAAACTCAAAGAATCTCCTGGAGAAAATATTGGTCCGTGGAACCTGTTAGAACGAAGAACAATAATCTGTAAATTGGGTAACATCCGCAACCAAAAAGGAAACGTGTCACTGACTTCATTGTCTTCCACGTTCAGAAACTCTAGTTTAGTGCAGTTTATCAGAGACTTGGGAAGTTCTCCTGATAACTTGTTGCGACCAACATCAAGAGATATCAAGCTGGCACTGAAAACTTCCTCCGGGATATTACGGGAGAGGCTGTTGTTCCGAAGATGCAAGACCGAAAGAGTAGTATTGAAGTTCTCAAAACACCGGGGAATAGAACCGCTGAAATTGTTGTGGGTTAAAACAAGTGTCTCAAGCGCCACCAGTTCACATATTTTCGTAGGAATGTTTCCTGAAAACTGATTATCGGAGGCTACAACGATCCTTGTAGAGTTTGGTAACAAAGGAAATGGATCTTGGAAACTGTTTGAACTTATATCAAGCATTTCTATGGGACTTCTTTGAATAACATCCGATGTTCCTTCAAAACCACTGAAGGAATTCTGAGATATATCTAGATACCCCGGTCCTGGAAGTGTCCATAACCACTCGCTGGTACGTGCCCTTGGAATTGATTGGCAGAAATGTTTAAGAAGAACAAACCGGTTTGTGTTCGTAGAAACATTGGAAACTCAGAAATATTGCACGATGATAAACCCAATGATCCTATAGGTGAGGGAAGATGGAGAGTTGAACTGATATGTAGATTATTCCCTGAGAGGTGAAGTAAGGTAAGTGACGTGAAATTTGAGAAAAGACTCAAGTCAAGCATACTTCTTGTATTCAGATGGGAGATGTCAAGTAACGTAAGTGACTTGAGGTGCAAGAAGATGCTGAAATCCACCAAGCCCCTCTCAGTGTCCCAAAAAAGAGAGGTCGAGATATGAGAGCCCAACTAGTTTGGATATAGATCCCGGGATTGGCCCACTGAGATTGTTTCCTCCAAGGGATAGTTCCTGAAGTTTAGATGGTGAAGAGATATTCCCAATCTCAACAGGGCCACTGAAGATGTTTTTCTCCAGGTTAAGACGGGTCAACGAAGGGATCATGAAAAGTGACGAAGGAATAGGTCCCGAAAATGAATTTACGCTCATATCAAAGTATTCCAACTTGGAGAAGCTACTCATGTTAGATGGGAGCATACCTTCGAACTGGTTAGAGCTAAAGTCAATCGCCGTGAGCTCACTCAAATTCAGTAGTGCATGATGAAAGTTCCCGGTGAGCTTGCTCGATGCAAGTAGCAAGTTTGTTAGTTGGTGTAGGTTGCTCAATGATTCTGGTAGTTCACCAGTGAAATCGTTACCATCAAGATCAAGATGAGTGAGATAAGAAAGATTCCCGAGCGAAGAAGGAATATTTCCAAAGAAACTGCATCCATAAAGTTTCAAAACCTTCAAATATTTGAAGTTTCCGATGGAATCTGGTAGAATACCGGCAAGATTATTGGGGCTAAGATTAAGGCTCTGAAGATGTTGTAGACGAAACAGACTGCTGTTAGATCGCAGCGAGCCATTGAGAGAACTTCCCCAGAGATTTAACTCAACGACATTGCCCGTTTTAATATCACAAGAGATACCATCCCAAGAACAGCAATCAGTGGTATTTGTCCACCTCTGTGTCTTCTCATTAGCCGCCATCCCATTGAAATGGAACTCGCTCTTGAACTCCAAAAGAGCATTCTTTTGGTCTGAACGACACAATTGGTTAGCAGGAGAAGCAAAAGTAAGTAGTGAGTTAAAAAGAGAAAAAATTAAACACAAGCTCCATGATATCATCATCTTCCTCTCACTACAAGAATGCATCGTGTTTTTTTTTTTCAGATTTGTTTTTTTTTGTGTGTGTTTCTTTTACTGTGAAAAGAGAGAAAAGTGAAAGCTTGTCTTAACAAGTCTCCTGTCAAGACTTTCTTTTTTTCTAGAGAAGAAGTCTCCTCTGAAGACTTAATTGATGTATACCACAACGTGTTATTTTACCTCACAGAGTATCCCAAGCAACAAACAACGTACTTTTCTGCCGTCTGTGGTGGGTTAGTCAATTGCCCAAACACTCAGTAGCCTCTGAAGATTCATTTTTCCTCCGTGACAATAAAAATGGCAATGACCCCCCTACCCCTACCCCTACCCAGCAATCTTCCTTTTCTTTTACATATCGTGTTTTAATCAACAACTAGGTAATAAACCCGCGCAAGATGTTATTATTAGTTTCGTTATTTTTTAATAAAAAGACATTAATCTGTTTAATCTGAATATCTGTTCGGTTTTAGATTGTTTTTTGGAACTTAATGACCATGGGCAAACCAATACCAAGCCCAAATGGTCTGCCCATATTAGGCCCAAAAATTAAAATTGTCCAATTGGACTGAAACTCATTAGCTCCAAATTAGACGGGTTAAAACCACTTGGACCTGGACGTCCAATAAACCTAAAAATAGAGTTTTTTAAGTTGAGAAAAAGTTAAAAAAATAAAAGTCAGAAAATAAAAACATGTTTTCCCGCCAAATATACAAAATCACATTTCCCACCAAAACCATAAAATCACGTTTTCCCGTCAAAACCGTAAATTCACGTTTTTCCGCCAAAAACCATAAAATCACGTTTTTTGGCTAAAACCGTAAAATCACATTTTCCGCTAAAACTGCAAAAACACATTTTTCCGCCAAAACCACAAAATTACGTTTTCTCGCCAAAACTGCAAAATCGCGTTTTCTCACCAAAACCGTAAAATCACGTTTTCCTGTCAAAACTGCAAAATCACATTTTCCCGCCAAAACCGCAAAATCATGTTTTCACATAAATTTGCAAAATCACGTTTCCACCAAAACCGTAAAATCACATTTTCCGCAAAATCGCGTTTCCCGCCAAAACCGCAAAATCATGTTTTTCCACCAAAACCGCAAAATCATGTTTTCGTCAAATTTTCAAAATCGTATTTTCTTGCTAAAATCGTAAAATTACATTTCTCACATTGTATATGTATTTTTATATAAATTGAGTATGAAATTATGTTTTTTTATAGATTTAATATATTAAAGCAGAAATTTTATTTGGGCCTTGCGGATAATAGTTAAAAAAGAAAAGAAAATTATCAAGACAAATCATTTTACTACAATTTGGTCGATAGTGAAAGAAGCATTAAGAAAAATAATATTTTAACTTCTAAGAAAATTAGATATTTCAGTTGTGGTAAATACTTAGTTTTAAGGTGCTCACGTCAATGTGCATATGTATGTGTATGTAAAAGTATATAAAGATGGTTGATAAATATATAAAGATACTGTTAATTAATATTAAATGACATTTTTTTCAAAATAATACATGTAAAATAAAATTCTTAAAATGAAATTATTTAAAAATAATAATATTGTTAAATTTATATAAAATATAATATATAACTTATATATAATTTTTTAAATATATGTATATATATATGCATATAACGAATCAAATTGGATATCCGTTCCTATAAATATTGATATTTGTGATTTACTTTTTTTTACGGATATTGCATTTTAGTATCTGATTTGCTTCGTAGAGTAACGAATATCCAGATTTTTTAGTTTGAATCAAAATGGATAACGAATCGAATAAAAATTTATGAATAATTTGTCCAGCTCTATTCGTAAACAGTAAAAATAACGTAAAGAAGAACCATGCATGTGAGTTTTATATTAAAAAAACTTAAAGTACATAGTGTGAATATATTTATGTAGAGTTTGGCTTAGAAGCTCTCTGCATGTGACATTTGTCTATTTTAGTGTGAATGCATTTATTACAATGCTTCTACACGTTACATGTGTCCAGTTTATTGTGACCGCATTTATTACAATGTTTCTCCTTTAATATATAAGAGATTTTTATTTTTTTTTAGTTTTGAATTCCTTTAAGCTTTGTCTTTTTTTTTTTTGTGTGCACACCTTAAGTTTTGTCTGTTACATGTATTGTGTTGTAGGATTGTTCGAATTCACAAGGCTGTTCTTCCTGAAGGAATATTTCTTGAGGATAGTGCAGTACTTGTAGGTCCAGTAGAAGATGTGGTTGAAATCTCTGTTGATGATGATAATCTTTAGCAAATTGGTCAAGACTCAGAACTTCAAAATCAGCATCGTATCTGAAACCAGATGTTAAAAAGTCTGATTGTGGAGTCACTTAACAGATTGTTAATCAATAATTCTGAAATTAATTATCAGTTTGAACTTGCAAAGCTAGATTATCATATTTTAGGGGTATGAGGTGAAACCCTCCTAATATGTTCAATTTACCATTTGAGATACTCATCAATTATTAGAGGTGTAACAATTACTTAGGGATGAAATCCTCAAAGACTCTATGACTCACACAATAGAGTATCAGTTTCAGATTAAAGTAGATTAATATAAAACAGCAATAAAAGAAATCAGTAAATCAAACAAGTTGTAAACAATGAGAAAAACGCTAGATTCAGGGAAATCTAACAGACAATTCAGAACTAAGTACTAATCATAGATGCTAAAGGTCTATGAAGAATAATTCTAGAATTCGAACAACAATAGTGAAGTCAACAATTTGTCCAAAAATAGGTCCAGAAAATGAATTTACCCTCGTATCAAAGTATTCCAACTTGGAGACGCTACTCATGTTAGATGGGAGCATACCTTCGAACTGGGTTAGAAATCTAGAATGATGAACTAATTAGTAATGAGTACATTGGTATAATCGGATTTGAAAAACATTTCAGATTCAAAACCAAGGTAGCAGCAACAATTTTCATGTTTTGGGCCAAGATAGTGTTGACAATATCCTCGTTGTTTCTATCCTTTAAATTTACAAAACTCATTGCATGTCGTTGAGTTTTTACTTTATTTTGCAGAAAACATTCTCTGGCTTGTCCTGGTTAGGTCATAAAGAAATATATTAGCAACTCTTTAAGTACAAAATAAGCACGATATAGTGATTACCAAACTTTATATCCAGAGCTTGTTTATGTTTTGATTACAGTTAGTGTATTTAAATTGTCACCTAAAAAGTAGTAACAAAATAATTTGCATTACAATGAAGTTAACTGATTTTCTTATTTTTCAAAATATGATACTTCCCAATCATTCCTTGAATTAAGGAAAAAACAAACAACCGGCAAAAATGCTGGTTCACCAACCAAGTATTCAACCTAAGCGAAATTATGTTTTAAATGATAATCAAATTCAGGGAATGCAAGTTTAAAATATATCTCAAGTCGAAGAGAGAAAATGGGAATATTATTATCTTTTACAAAAATTTTAAGTATATGTATATATCTTAGATCATTGCCAATACAGTATCTATAAAATAAACCAGTTAGGTTTTTTCCTGTAAGCATGCCAAGATTTTATTTATTTATTAATATTTGTAATAAAAGTATTTATTTATTATTAAACTATAAAAAGATTATTTTGCAATAAAAGTAGTCATTTTCTCATAGCTAAGTTTATGGAAAGAGGTGATAAATGATTCAAATAAAATCATGTGATATTAATTAACATTAAAAACTATCTGTTATAATTTTTAAATATAAAGTATTTCTAAAAACATGTAATCATAATATTTTAACATAGTATGTACAAATAAGCTTTTTGGTGGAAAGATTTGAACCAACACTATCAAGTATATAAGAGATAAAAACTTTTTGGCTTCCATAATTATGTTGCTAAAATCTATATATATATATATATATATATATATATTATTATTATTTTTTTTTTGATAAAATCACTTAAGATTCCAGGTCAGAAAGTCGTTCAACTTGCTGCTGCTTGCTGTTGACACGTGGATCTCTTATAAATTTACAATCAAAGAGTTGAGTTAGTCGGTAAGTGTATGGGCCTCTTAAACGTTTGACATCATGTTTAAAGGTGGCCCAGAAAAATCTATATCAACAACGTCCAAATTTGTATAATTAATCCACCGACTCTTTCCTGCTATATATTTCTGTGAAGACATCCTTAACATCTAAGATTCTCTTTTTTTTTTTGGTTTCATCAATAAACTGCGACAGATTCTCAATTTGGGGATATTGGTTTCAGCGTTTAAAGCAAAAACAATAGTTCTTCGGCGGCGTAATTTCAGTTTTTAATTTTTCCCAGACTTCAGTCGTGTTTTTAATGTTTTCTGATTTTATATATTACCCTTACGTCACAGTATTCTGAGAAGACCTGAAAGCATAAACAAATTTTTCATATTGATTCTTCTCATGCCGGATTAAATATACATACGACGACCTTTTGCATTCTACAGCACCAATCAAGAATTGTTTTTCTCAATAAAGAACTAAAACTTTATTCGTTGCAGGTTTAATAGTCAGTAAATAACTACATGAAGGGATGAGGAAAATAAAAGGCAGTGGATATCAAGGATCTATGAAGGTAAGAACGGTCAATGGACTAACTAAGGAGGCTTTATTAAGCTCATATCAAATGTAGTGTATGATTTTTCGTCACCATGATCGTGGTATTTAAAAATATTCAACTATTTTCACAAGTCAACCATCATTGATTTTCTGGAATATACAGTGATATTTCCGGACTTCCATAGCATAAGCAACTCTATTTCAAGCAATGCTCAAGCAAGCCATGTGTCATCTGGTTGTCATTTGGTCTCCTAATTATACAATAATCCCAAGCTATTTTCTTATGTTATCTGCACATATTTTTTCCTTATTTCTTCATGTATTGATTAGTACACTCTCTAATGTGGAAGCTAAAAAGGGATTTGAGCTTTGGTAAGCAGGACAATTAATCCTGCTTCTACAAATAGACACGACGCGTCTTTCTTAAAAAAGCAATTTTAAGAAGCACCCAACACAAAAACTTCCGTTAAATGGAGCCAATGATTTTGGCTTTACAAGGAACTCCTTTCTCAGCAAAATCATCTACTGCATCAAATGGAGCCTTCTATCTGATGATACAAACTCTTTTGTATCATGAGTTTCTGTCTATGTATTTGGTTCTTTCTTAATTGAGCCATAGCATACTAAATGTGTTTGATTGAAGTCTTATTGCAGGAGTTGGTGGAAGAACACCGATCTAGAGAATTTGAAAATTATGAGATGGTGTCACTTAAGAAAGGATGCAACAATACCAAAAGAAAATTGATCGAGAAACTATGAACACAAGTGGTTCTCCAACTGGCATGAAAATACCTTTTGTACTGAGACTTAAATTGCATGTTAATTTTAAACTCATTTGGTTTTCCAAATAAAGTTCCAAATAAAGTTAAAAATTTTATGTTAATTTAAACTCCAAGTTAATACTTACAGTACAAAAAACATTCCAAAAAATTCAAAATCGTCTACCTATCATATCATCACTAAAAACTCACTAATAATTTGCAGGGTCACATACAAAAAACCAAAAAATAATTGTATCATATTTACCCAAACAACATATAAAAGACAAAATATAAAGATCAATTCACGGACTCAGGCTTCCTATTTTAAAAGGGCCAAACACTAAAATTGAGATATAACCAATAAATTATTTAGATGTTAATATATAATAAATCACTGACATTTAACGAGGTCAATGGTAATAATGATTTTCTAAAATCACTGTTTTTAAAACTACATTAAATTAGTTTTAAGGATAAAATAAATATATATTTTATAAGTATTGCGAACACAAATGTAAGGTTATTGTATTTAACTAAATGTGATTTTTTTTAAAAAAATACTTTATTTCAACTGAGAATGACATAACAACTCAATCATAGTAACACCAAGGTCAAAACAAAAATTACTTACAAAAAAACCAACCAACAACTTAACTTAATAAAATAGTAGATCTCATATGCACCTCTTGCAAATGTGAACCTAAAACAAAAATCACAAAATTATATAAGAAATAATAACTTAAATCATAAGTAATGTATATCCCGTCTGTATGGCAGACCGACCCTAATGTATAATAAATCTTTGTTAGAATACAATCAACTTAAATATTAAAAAAGAAAAGAAAAAAAAGCCTATTTAAAACAAGATTCAAAATCAAAATTAATAGAATTTTCATGGCTAATAAGAAAATCAATAATATGAATAAATATATAGATAAAGATAAAACTAATAACTTACAAATATGTAAGAGATGTTGATCTTAAAGATTTATTTCACACTGTTTGATAAACAAATCTTCTTTACATTTCTTTCAAATAATACATATTTATAATCCAATTGACGAGATTCAGTTTTTTTTCTTAATAAAAGTAAATCAATCCATTTGTATCATATTTTTGGTCAAATACTTGACTTCACCTATATTTATTTTCACACTAAATAAATGAATTAACATCCTATTAGCTATTCAAATGTATTTTAATAGGCTTTTAATAATGTATACTATGTGTTCCATATTATTATACTTTTCAAAATTATATTTTATTGTTTAGAAAGTAACTCTCGGGCAAGTACTTAGGCATTGATTGTTTAAGTAGATTTTTGTTTGTTTTGGTATTTTAAATTGTGGGTTTTAGTTTTAAATTTTGATTTTTGGTTCTTGTACTCTACCTTTTTTAGTTTTAGTTTTTGATATTTTTTTAATTTTGAAAATAAAAAAAACTAATGGTGATTTATTTTATGGAAATTATAGTGTATAATGCAATAAAAATATAATTTTTGGTGTAGCCGATTTGTCATAGTGACATTTTTAATTAATTTAAGCAGTTGGGCAATTCTTTTGTTTTGTAACAACTTTAATTAGATAAATTGTGAATGAGTAATGCAAGAACTTAATTAACCATTGAGGTGGTACATCATATACTACTGAAGATCCACTGGAATCATGAACTTTGTTTGACAGGATATCCAGCGCATGATTTCGTTCTCGATTAACCTGCCCAAGTGAACATTCCAAGAGAATCGCCATCCAATGGTAAATACTGAATGTTCTCATGGGTGTCTAGTCAACTTTCAGTTTCAGCTCCTCCATGCATGGTTTTTCTTAGCCAAGCAACACTGTCGTTGAGACGGTAGTAGACTGCATCAATCTTACTGTAGAAGTCATCAAATTTTCTTCTCCTGATCTTTCCAGACTTTCCCAATCAACTCCTTGACTTCATCTCTTCCATAGACATCTTCTGGTGGATAAGGTGGCGTAGGATGAACTCCAAGCATCTTAAAACACCCCTCACACTGTGGTATACTCAGATATTTTCCTCCTTGGATATTTTGCATCTCCAACATTGCTTCTATATCCTCCTTAGAAACATTGATGATCCTTCCATCCATTGTTTGTGCGTTGCCATGTTCATCTTTGTAAGCTCCATACTCCTCTGGTTGCACAACACAGATCTTTCTCCTATATGGAGTAGCCAATAAACCTTAAGTTTATGGCCCGGCCGAATTTAGAAATCTGAAGAGAAAGAATAGACTTCATTGGATTCTCTTCACATGCCAAATTTAAATTAGCAAAGCCCAAATTGATGTATCAGGACATGACCCATGGATTTCTGAAGTATTTTGGCCCATGAAGATGTCTTTTCCCTGATAGGAAATAGAGTTGGTCCATCAGGAGGTTTCTTTAGGCCGGAAAGGTCGAGAAAAGTGAATTCACGACCTATCTCCATATCCACTTGTTCCTTTGCAAATCTGGCTCGAATAAAGTCTTTGTCATGATCACTTGAAAGTGTAATTGATCTCAGATGTTCCATTTAATCTCATGAACCTTCAGTCTCACTCCTCTCTCCATCGCAATCATCCTTGGATTGTCCAGAACACCCAATGGGTCGTCCTGATCGATAGTGTGGATGGTCAGGCTGGCCATGATCATATCACGCCTTTAGCCTTTTTGGTATGTGTTGTTGTTTCTGTATTTCTTTTGATTGCGACTCTAGTTTCTGGGTATCTTTGGTATTGATTATTTCGTGCTTGTGAATGAGTGGAAACAACATTAGCAGTTATAGGGATGGTGGTTGTCTCTGATGAAGCCGTGAGGAGCTTAGTTTCTTTGTTGAGAAGATTCTCATGAACCTCAGTGACAGTATGTGTGATGGCATGGCTATCAAGTTGATCCGCAACTCGCTTGCAGTTTTTAGGTATACCACCGAAGATGTACTTTATTCGGTCTTCATGTTTGATCGATTTTCCAAGTGAGGCTAGTTGATCGAATTACTCTCTCAAATAAGAGGTTCAGTTGCAGTACTTAGGGATCGAATCTACAAGGAGTTAGGGAACCTATTAAATCTAGTCAAATTATTAATTCTAAGTGTTTGTTGTTTTATGGTTTAAAAGTAAATAGCAATCCTAATTGAGCAAGTCTATTGCTCGACTGACAAGATGATTGGGGGTGTAACATATTGGAAGATATTAGATGCAATGTTTCTATTCAGGTGTTGGAGATTATAATCGTATAGATCCCTAACAGTTGCATGCATGATATATTAAAGCTCAACTCTTTAATCACAGTGATCAGCGATGGCAATGTTTCACTGGTTAACTAACTAGATCTTGGATCTCAACTGTCGTCTTTTGATCACAAGAAAGTGTCAATCGATGATCCTATAGGGATATCGATCGATACACCTTTCGCAATATCGATCGATTGTCAGAAGACAATATCGATCGATGCTTCTAGCTAAGCCCTAGGCGCAGGTTGATAATGCTCACTAGTCTCCTAGATCAGCGGTTAGCATCTCTCTAGCAGTCCTAGCATGACAGATTAGATT
>NC_027751.1:33509915-33510933 GCF_000695525.1 Brassica oleracea var. oleracea
CCTTGGGTTTAAAGTCGGCTGGAACCAAGTCGCGCATCTCGCGTCTCGACATCGATCGATGGTACATGATGTACATCGATCGATCATAATCTTCAATCGTCGAGGCTTCTCTTCTGTATCGATCGACGACACTGGATGTGCATCGAACGATTACTTCTTCTTCGTATCGACCTCTAATGGTCAGCTCGGATGAAATCTCTTTTAAGCTCCTAAATGCTCCATAATCATCACTTTACTCCAAGATACTTCTGAACCTGAAAACATACCTAATATGATAAAATATATAATATATAGATAGTAAAACACTTATATACCATGGATGAAAATGGGTCAAATCCATGGTATATCAACTCCCTCAGACTTACCTTTTTGCTTGTCCTCAAGCAAAACAAACAGGCAGTCTCTCTGAAAGAGGATTGAAAACAGCATGGACTTATAGATTTAAAACAAAAAAATCATCACCTCTACAATTTCGCATACCACATCTAAAAACTCCTAATCACAAAAGCATATTATGCATTATCCTAGCTTAGCAACCAAATTCAACTAGTTTACAACTCAACAAATTCTGTCTGACATTCTCCTATACTAACCTCATTTATTAACATAAATATAAAAGTGAATGCTTTACCTTGGGAGTATCTATAGGATGCAATGATTTTCAGACAAGTATCGGGAACTGCAGGTAAAAGTTAGTTCCTAAATTCTCTCTCTCTAATTTCTCTCTTGAGTCAAAGTCTGCTTATATTGCAAGATCAGTGACCAAGATTGGACAGGCTTCCATGAATCAAGACTTAATGGTGGTTGCAACCAAGCTCTGTTCACTTTTTTTTGACTTATATCCAAGAATTCTTTGTGAAGCGAGCTTTGAAGATTGCCGCCTCGAAGTCCCGTTCGAATTCTTTTATTGGAATCTTTATGAATCAAGCCTTAATGGTTTTAGCCACCAAGTCCTGTTCAGATTCCTCCTAACTAAATCCTAAGTCCAATTAAGTAATAAATTTTGGATTTTTTTTTC
>NC_027751.1:33510997-33512059 GCF_000695525.1 Brassica oleracea var. oleracea
GTTTAGTATTGGAGGTCAGCTTTGGTTCCTTCAAACAATCAAGGCAAGTGTGTATAGTTGACAGGTTGATCCACTTTAGCATCTTTAGTACTATCTGTAATCAGTAAATCTAGAATGATGCTAAAGAGTGGTTAGACATTCAAGTATAAATAAATAATAAGATCATAGTCCCTTTCACATAGCAAAGCATAATTTATTAAAAATCTTTTTATAAGAATCAGAATAAATTATAGCAGTAAACCTCCCCCCAGACTTAAATTACACTGTCCCAGTGTAACACAGTCGGAGTTACGGTGGAAACTAAATCATAAGTACTCAATGTAACAAGTTAGGAAGATAAACCTAATCGGAGTGGGAATCGATCGATGTGCATCGGTATGCGGGAATCGATCGATGTGCATCGGTATGCATCGATCGTCGTATGTGATTGTAGGTCGATCGATGTCGACGTCTCGTCCACGGTCGATATGGTGATCATCCTACTTGGGTCTTGCAATAAATCTGAAAGAATGAAAACGAAAGTAAATATTAGTAACTAAGAAAACCAATTAAAATTACCTAATAGTGGGTTGCCTACCACTCAGCGCTTTGTTATAGTCATTTAGCTTGACTGTGGAGGTGTGTGGCTAGTTGGTGGAAAGATAACTACTTGTTGGGAAACAAGCATCCACCTCATCTCTGCACATTCTGGACCAAGCTGCAATGAAACTTCTTGTGGCCTCATCATTTCTGGTCCATCTCTCATCCATCTTATGTATTGCATTTGAGATGTTCTGTAGCCTTTCTTGGGTGTTTTCAATGCTGAACTGATGCCATCCTATCTTGTCGTAGGCTTATGCTGATAGCTCGTTCAGTTCCTCATGCATTGACTCCATTTTGTTTTGTATCAGCTGCTCGGCGTCTGGTGTAGACGTGGTAATCGATCGATGCGACCAAGTGTTTATCGGTCGATGCTGGTGCCTTACTGTCGATCGTTTTGGAGCGTTTTCTGTCGATCGATGCTGATATCTGGTGTTGAGATGCGAATTTCGTCTGAATGGCTTGGGCTTCCTTCTGTAAACA
>NC_027751.1:33514255-33516805 GCF_000695525.1 Brassica oleracea var. oleracea
GAGGATGTTTTTCTGCGAATTCCTCATGAGTCATGATCCGAACTGCACTACACTCCGCAGTCAATTTAGCAGATGACATCGATCGATGGTTAGAGTAATCCGTCGATCGATCTTCGTCATGGTCTGTCGAGCGATGTGCATCCATTGACATCGGTCGACACCATTGTGATCCGCCAAAACTTATGGAGCTTTCAACATCGAAGGCTCCTTCTCCAAGCTTCTCACGCTTCACCACTTGCCAGAAATCATCATCTATGATGGCATTTACGTGATGTTTTGCTTTCTCAACTCATGCCTCTCTAGCCAAGGCATCTTGCTTCTTTACAGTGTCTTCAGTCTGAACCACTTGCATTTCAAGCTTCCTCACCCGAGTCCTTAAGGTCTCAATTCTTGTGTTCAGACTGTTGTAGGCGGAATCTATCTTCCCATTGAAGTCCACAGTTAGTTGTTGCTGTCCTTCCAGAACTCTGTCAAGCATTGCTTCAATCTTACTTTCCAGAGTTTGTGTGGTGGATTCTGGTAAAATGAGTTTCCATAGCCTCTGCTATTGTTTCTGAAAGGTTTCTGGAACTGTGAACTCTGGTTACTCCTCTGACCATTGCCGTAGAAGTTTCTGTTTCCACCCTGGTTTCCAGACCTCTGAAATCCAGTACCTCCAATGTAGTTCACATCTTCTTCTCCTTCCATGTCTACGCTACTTCTCCTTCAGCTGAGCAGACCTGCTTCCTAAGAAGCTCATGAACCACATCTAACTTTGCTCTAACTTCGTCCATCTGCTTTTTCCCTAGGGATGCAACAGACTTCTTACTCTCAAAGTCAGTGTTCTTGGTGCTTCTGCTGTTTGCTAGAGTTTCTATCAGTCTCACAGCTTCCACCGGATTTCTGGTGTTGAAGTTTCCCGCTAGCTGTATCAAGAGCCATCTGATACCTCAAGGCGATACCTCTGAAGAAAGTGCTCAGCAGTTGCACTTCGTTGAATCTGTGGTGTGGACAGTCTCGCTGGAAGAACTTGAATCTGATCCACGCATCTTTGAAAGACTCTTCAGTCTCCTACGCGAATGTAGCAATTTTGCTTCTCAAGTCTTCAGCGCGTGACTCATCGAAGAAGTTTCGCAAGAAAGCATTCGTGATGTCGGCCCAGGATGTTAGAGATCCTGAGGGTAGCTGCTTAAGCCAGTGCATCGCTTCTCAAATTCTGCTTCTGAATCTCTGGAAGTCGAATAGCTGATCTGTTGGCATAGTACTCATCTAGATGATTGTATTCAGCCAGTGCCCTTGGTCGAGCAACCTCTTCTACAGGTTGAGCAGCTCCTGTGGCATCAGTATCAGGGATTACTGAGCGTCTAGTTTCTGACCTGTTGTATTACGTAGATGACCATCCTGGTCATACAGGTTTCCATTCTCGTCCTGTCTGAGAATAACAATCGCAACCATGTTTTGCGACTAATGATCGATCGATGTACGCGGTGTAGTATCGATATATCGATCGATGTCGAACGATGTAGATCGGTCGACGATGAAGGTCAGGTGTCGGTCGACGGTTGGGTGTGAGAATCGGTCGACGTGAAAGCTGCTGCGTCGAGCGATGTGGAACGTTGGTCTTTGCGGATCGTTCGTTCCAAGTGAGTAGGATCTTATGAGAATAGCATGTGTTTGTCCTTGTTGCTTCTTGTACTGCTGGACATGCACCTGAAAAGACAAGAAATTTTTTTTGTGTCAGAATGGGGATAGAGAAAAGAATAAGAATTAATAACACTAAATCTAATGGCGATCAAAGCTCCCCGGCAACGGTGCAAAATTTGGTACCACTCAAATTACCCTAAGGAGTGAATTACTCTCTCAAATAAGAGGTTCAGTTGCAGTACTTAGGGATCGAATCCACAAGGAGCTAAGGAACCTATTAAATCTAGTCAAATTATTAATTCTAAGTGTTTGTTGTTTTATGATTTAAAAGTAAATAACAATCCTAATTGAGCAAGTCTATTGCTCGACTAACAAGATGATTGGGGGTGTAACTTATTTGAAGATATTAGATGCAGGATTTCTATTTAGGTGTTGGAGATTATAATCCTATAGATGCATAACAGTTGCATGACAAAATATAGATAAAAACTGCATAGAATAGAATAGATGAATCAATGGAGTTCCAATCACAAATCTCTCAATGATTTTCTCTCCTAAAACTCTCTGCCGAAAATAAGAGTACAATGGTGGCCAAAATCTCTTTTGCCTCCTAACACTCAGGCAAGTATATAACTATTAGGTTAAAAACTCGTCAGGGGTAATCTTGTAATTTGGTGAAGCCTTGGGTTTAAAGTCGGCTGGAACCAAATCGCGTATCTCGCGTCTCGACATCGATCGATGGTACATGATGTACATCGATCGATCATAATCTTCAATCGTCGAGGCTTCTCTTCTGTATCGATCGACGGCACTGGATGTGCGTCGAACGATTGCTTCTTCTTCGTATCGACCTCTAATGGTCAGCTCGGGTGAAATCTATTTTAAGCTCCTAAATGCTCCATAATCATCACTTTACTTCAAGGTACT
>NC_027751.1:33517030-33517805 GCF_000695525.1 Brassica oleracea var. oleracea
TTTCGCAAACCACATCTAAAAAGTCCTAATCACAAAAGCACATTATGAATTATCCTAGCTTAGCAACCAAATTCAACTAGTCTAAAACTCAACAAATCATGTCTGACATTCTCCTCTACTAACCTCATTTCTTAGCATAAATATAAAAGTGAATGCTTTACCTTGGGAGTATCTATAGGATGCAATGATTTTCAGATAAGTATCTGGAAGTACTGGTAAAAGTTATTTCCTAAATTCTCTCTCTCTAATTTCTCTCTTGAGTCAAAGTCTGCTTATATTGCAAGATCAGTGACCAAGATTGGACAGCCTTCCATGAACAAGACTTAATGGTGGTTGCCACCAAGCCCTGTTCACTTCTTTTTGACCTATATCCAAGAATTCTTTGTGAAGCGAGCCTTGAAGATTGCCGCCTCCAAGTCCCGTTCGAATTCTTTTATTGGAATCTTTATGAATCAAGCCTTAATGGTTTTAGCCACCAAGTCCTGTTCAGATTCCTCCTAACTAAATCCCAAGTCCTAATTAAGTAATAAATTTCGGATTTTGTTTTTAACTAACTAACTACTCTAGGGTCGAAATAGAGAGATGAAATGTTATAAATGAATCTACACAAGGCGTTACCTTCCAGACTTGTCTGAAGAATCCAATCTCATGTATACCAAGCCCCAAGATAAGCGATTATGTCAGGTTTAGTATTGGAGATCAGCTTTGGTTCCTTCAAACAATCAAGGCAAGTGTTTATAGTTGACAGGTTGATCCACTTTACCATCTTTAGTAC